>NC_051448.1:22632420-22656571 GCF_001649575.2 Kryptolebias marmoratus | reverse complement strand
CTGTTTTCTCATCTGACGCCAACACAACAAACCTCTTCTATCACTTAAAGAAGAACCACGAAAAAGAATATTTAACAATCCAAACAGTGCAAGGTCAAACAAGTTGTAAAAGAGCCGGGGAAAGTTGTGAAAAGTGAAACTATAGCCGGCCGAAGATAATGGAGTCTGTTGTCATTTGATACTGTTACGTCTAACAGGAACATATATATTGCTGCACTAAAATGCAGCAGATCTCATTTGTGAAAGTTCAGTTAAATGTCACTTCGAAATAAAGCTTGAAAAGGGTAAGAAATTAATTATTTTTTCATATTTTTCAGAGAATAACTGACAACGTACGTAATTGGGGTATATCGTGATATATATCGTTATCGTGATATAAAATGATCCATATCGTGATATAGGATTTCTTACATATCGCCCAGCACTAGTTTGAACAAGTTTAAATTTATCAGCTTGATAAGAACCTGGCTTGTTGGCTCTAATCTGAAGCATTTTGTTCCTCCACAGAGGATCGTGTTCATCTTCCTGGGTGTTGTGACAGAGGGGGTGAGACCATTCATACATTCATCACAGTGATGAGCGGAGAGGAAAGAGTTTTATCTCCATCATGAAGGGAGAATTTATCGGCAGGAAGAAGGACCACCTGGTCGAGGTGGGCAAATGGTGCTGGTTCTGAGTGGGGCATCCAGCATGTGTGCCGGCTCGTATACAGCTTGTTCAGTTAATCAAGATACACGGACCAAGTGCCAAAATCCAAAAACCTGATGATTATCACTAACAGAAAAACTACTTTAAGAAACAGCATCAGTGAAAAATAAACCCGAAGCCACTAAAACTAATGAAACAACAGCCTCGATAATGAAGACACTTAATATTTTGTCAAATAGCTGCACTTTATTGTGTTTTCCACAGTCTGAACTGTAAAGCTATACAGTGGAAATGCACCAACACTGGGACAATACTGAGTTCTTATAGACTTGATGTGTTTATTTGACAGAATTGATCTTTTTATGATTCTTAAAGCTAATTACACTTTTTATATTGACTTTTTTTCTTCATGTTTCCTTGTTCTGAAGAGCCACAAAATAAAAAGTTTGAGAACCACTGTCTTAGTCTGTAGCTGTTAAATGTTTTCAACAATCTGACCATACTGTAGATATTGGATGTCACGAAAAACAAAACAAATATCTAAGAATCTACTGGTGTCAGCTGTGCAGGAAGAAGCAAATGTATATTTGGCTACTGGAACAGAACAAGTGTAGCCTGAGTGTTCAAGGAACTCCACTTCTCATCTCAGACCCCTAAAGCTTCATTAAATGTCCAGGACAATGATCAGGTGAACTCACCACACGGTAGGGACCAGGCCAGAGCCATGATGAGGTCTCCCAGATAGTTGGGGTGGCGGACCACACCCCACCAGCCTGACACCAACAGACTCTTCCCCGTAGCTGTGGGGATGGTTTTCAAATCTGGAAAGAAGACAAAAAAGGGTTTTACTTTTTTATGAAGACACTCTTTGCACAATAATGTCTCTGATCAGCAGAGCCTGACTGTATGAGTTCAGAGGAACTCACGGGACAGTTTGGGGTCAGATGGGTTCCTCCTGAAGGCATTTTTCTCAGAGTTTGACTTTCTGAATATGTAGAATCCAATGACTAAAACACAAAAACAGAGGACAATTCATAAATAAAAGTAATGAAACATTACTCAAATATTTATTTTACACTTTTGGGAATAATTAACACCTGAATAACCTTGCATAAAGTAAAAAAAAGCAACAGGATAGGATTTGAATAATGATCAATAAGTTGAGACGCTGTGTTTCTACTCACTTTTCAGAAGGATGATGGCTGAGAGGATGGGGAGGCCCAGGGGGTTTGGGTGACCCACCAGGTAATACGCCTGCAAGGTGTAAGTAAAGGGAACCCACACCAGATCACCAAAAGCCAACATGAAGCCAAAACCATCATGCATCAAGTCCATGGTGGTCAGGATGGCCTCCTGGGAGAAACACACAAACACAAAGAGCAATCAATAAACTGACACAGCATCATCAATGTTTGAAAGAAAATATCTAAGTTATGGTGTGTTTCATGGTGCTCTGCTGAGGGTACCTCGTTCCACAGGCCGTCCACCACGTACAGCAGCTGGAAGACGTTCACAAGGATCATGGAATATGATGGAAAATCCAGACGCTGCTGCTTCATCTCAGCCAGAGCCATGGCAAAGTTGACCAAGCACTGAAAAATCAAACACACGAAACTCAACACGATCAGTGTTCTTAGTACTAAAAGTACTGTAGTACTACTACCGCAGGGATCCCCTTTGACGTTCACAAAATCATTTTACAAACTATGTAACTGCTAAAGTGCTTTCATTTAGCTACAATCCATGGCAAATTCATAGTTTGGTTCATATTCTTTAGGGTTTGTCTGTGCTGGAAAATTATAGAAAATGTTGGTAACTCTTTATGCACCTGGAGTGTTTATTAAGGACAAATATATTCTTAGTTTAGCATCACAAACATGCAGAAGCAAACTGCACTCAGAGAGTCATTTTATAGACTTTAAAGCTCAGAAAGGGAGAGATCCCGTTTCAAAGCTGTTGTTCTTTAATGCTACAAAGTCCAAGCTGAAATTCTGCAGGAATCTTTCAGTCATAAGCAGCCACTGAGTGTTCATTAAATTTAACATAAAGACTAGAAAACATGTGGCCACCAGAGGGCACTAGGAGCAAAAATCCAGCAACCTAGTGTACACTGATACACTTTACATTAATTTAAACAGAGTGCATTTGCTTTGACATGTAAGTTTTCTTTTAACATCATGATTTTCCAACACAGATTCACTAAACAGAAGTCAACTTTATATCCCAACTCACCCAGCCGATAAGTCCAGGACGCATTTCACAGAAAAATTTTAGATCGAAGTTCTTGATGCGGGGATTAAGCTCGCGTCCTTTGAAAAAGTCATAGGCCACATTACCTGGAGAATTAAACAATTTTTTTTAAAAAAAGGGGAAAGATTTACAGCTGACAGCATAAATGATCTGACTCCTGATAAGTCAAATAAACTCCACTTACCTGAGTTTCCACCCAGAGCCAGCTGTTCGGGGCCAGCAGAGCGAGAGCGGACAAACAGGTAGAGGCTGAGCAACACGGAAATGAGGAAGGAGGCTGTGGCCAGCTGTAAGAAGTGGCTGTGGATGTAGGTGAGGTCAACACCCTGATATACTGCTGCTGCCACCACTACAGCACTAACCACAATGGAAAAAAACCCTGAATGGGCACAAAAAGGATCAGACACAAACATTTAGAAGACGGAATGAGGAAAAGATAAATAATTAAAATAAAAATTAACTACTTGAAACCAGAGCTGTACAAACAGCCATAAATTTAGCAACAGTTAAAAACAACAATTTTTGGAAAAACAATTAATTTGGAAAAACAGAGATATGTAATTTAAAGCAATAATTTCATTAATCACACATTCATGATGTAGACCCTTTGTCTAGGTGAGAGTGAGGTTGTTTTTTAACTTTTGGTTAGACTCACTGAAACACCAATGATGTGATAAACCTGTAGTGAACCTCTGAAAGGAGGTGAAAATAAAAGTCAAACAGTTCCTAAACAACTTTGAGAGTTAGAACTGCTCCCGGTGGAGAAGTTATTAGAACAATGTCTGCTTTTGTTTCAGCACTGCCACAGTGGTCAACTTTAGCTTTGGCTTCCTTTCAAAGGAAAGAGATAATCAGAAAGAAATGCATGATGGGAATAACACTGTTCTACACTGATAAATAAACTCAACGCTGTTAAGTATTAAGTTTAAATTAATACAGAAATGTAAAGCATTTGCTTTCAGGCACTGCTATCTGCTGCTGCACAACACCACTCTGAGAATCAGTTTGGGTCCAGTCAAGAGTTTGATGATCAGTCAAAAACTTTTCATCTGTTTTTTAATGATAATTAATAAAAAAGAGAGAAGGTTTCAGTGCGGCAGTGAGTTTCTTTACAAAGAATAGCTCTTAAACTGCCACATAAAGCTGCAGAAGAAAAAAATGTAAGGAAAATACACTGTACCACTTTCTGCTCCCATCTATCTTTGATTATTTACTAATACTAATTTACATTTTTTGCCACTGTTGTTTAAGTCAGGCAGAATTTCTGTTGTTTCACACAAACTCAGTAAAGCCTTGACTTTACTTCTCTATGTAATATTCCATGTTGGTCAATGTAAACAAAACATCTTTGGTTGTTTACAGAACAAATTATTTTTAAATGCAGCAGATGAGGGGTGAGTGTTCAACTGAATTGGTTAAACAACACACACACATACACACACCTCATGGGTTCATATTGAGCTCCAAAAGCAAAAAGACCCTAAGAAAGCAGTAATAAGAACTGTGAACAACAACGATTCCTGGTCCAGTGCAAAAATAAAAAAAAGAATTTGAGAAGTGTAAATATTTTCTTATGATCTAGAGCTTTAATGTAAAGTCAGCTTCATCAAACCTGACAAAGTGAAAAATGGTTCCAAATAAAGGATAATGTGATTGGAAATGTTTTTGTCAGAGTGTTTGATTAAGTCAGCCTCACCATTGGTTCTGTATTTGAGCTTCTGTCCAGACCTCAGCAGCATACCTTCACTCAGCTACAGACCCAAACAACAGAACAGAGTCAAAACCACACCACAAACACAACCAAAGCTTAGACACATAATGTACAATAGAACAGGGGTTCCCCACGTGTGGGTTGTAAAACACTAAAGGGGTCTTGATAAAATGGATTGCTACTAGTATACTTTTGATAAATGTTATGAAACAGAAAAAACAATAGTTATACATGGATAACCTTGTCTAACGGACTTATTTAAAATGTTTTTACATTTCAATCAGCAATAATAGGAGTCACAAGTTTCTGATGCTGTAATTTAATGAGCCAGAAGCTGAAACGTTTTGGAAATACTGCGTTAGAACAAGGTAAGACCTGCAATAAAATAACTTTTTTTTTAAAAATAACACTTGGCAAAAAGTAGTCTTGTTTATATAATATATCATATGAGCTTCCTCCTTCATGTGAAGCATCTTATTACAAGTTTCTCCTGAATGTTAATCCAATTTCTGCCTCCTGTCAGGTCAAACAGAAGTCATGTGCTGGTTCACGTGGATCTTGGAGCAGAGACAGAGAGCTGTCCAGCTACAGCTTTAAACACACTATTGGAAACACTGTAACCTACATACATCACACTATCCCTTATATTTATATCTGAAAGAACAGATTTCCTCTCACTCACCTTCCCAACAGGTAAAATGTAAAGCACAGCCTGGAAAAAGATCCAGAGCAGGACAAAGCCAAATGCTTGGAAATCCCAGAAAGTTTCAAGCGGAGGCAGAGCAGGAGGACAGTTTGTGAGACTTGGATCTTTCTGGTTGACGTGGAGGACCAGAAACAGAACCCAGGCTGGCAGAAAGAGCAGCCAAAAGATTGCTCCTGTGGCAGGAAGAGACACCAGGAATGTTGTCAGTTATTGAAAAGATGAACAAATAAGACACATCATTCTCTGTAAAGGCCTCACTCTGAAGGCATGAAAGACAAAAATAAACATTGATTTCTTCCTTGTTGACCATACCATGGACACTTGCAGTGTTTTGTGAAGTATAAATAATGACAATATATACTGATACTAAATAAGTATCATTCCAGCAACATTGTGAGTAAAATCCCTTCATTCTGTGCTGAAACAGTCCTGCCAGGATCCTTACAGGCTGTGAACCATGAGATCCTGCAGTCTTCCACACAAACCACATTTGTGTCAATACAACTACATAAGTGTCTTAAAGTGTTATGTGTCAAGTATAAGACTAACAGAGAAGTTGGTACACCACTCCTCATGATTGAATAGTGCCTCAGACCCACCTAATGCCTTTTTTTTTTAACTTTTCCTTACTTAAATGATTTATGTCTTTATGGCTTAAACAAAATGGTAACACTGAATTATTGAGTGATCAGCACATTTTTGAGGATGAGAATACAGATTTTCTTCACCTGTTGGTGATCTGTAGTGTTAAGTTTGACCCTCTCTCACATCCAACACAGCACCACCTGTCTGCCACCACCTCTGAGGTATTTTAACGGATGCGGTTTCTATCAGCTTTAATACAGACACTTATACTTGTGAGGTTTACTTGACACTTTAGGGCTGCACAATATATCAAAAGCTTGGTGTCATCGCAATATTGATATTGTAAAGGACTGCAATAAATCATGGACCCTTTTATTTCAAGTACCAAACATTCATGTTCTGCAGGCTAATGATCAAACAGACTTACTGGCCTTGATGCCCACACCTGGTTTAGATGGTAGTGAAGACAGAAGAGAAAGTGAGTAAAATACATATTTATCGCAATTAATATTGTCATCACAATATTAAACAATAAAATTGCCAGTTTTTCTAATATTGTGCAGCCCTACATCTTGTCACCACCCACTAGACTGATTTTTGGATCTCACACAAATCACACATGAACAGTAAAACAAAGTTTGGAAAATGCTATAATACATTGAAAAATAAGACACCTCCATCATCCTGCATACTAACATTAGAAAAGTGAAAAAGCAAATGTTTTGAGAAAGGAAATTATGGTGCACACCTCAGATGATTGGACATGAGGAACCTTCCATCCAGCATAACATCACAAACACTGTGGTTAATATAATATTGACTTAAAACAGGGTTTCCCCCAGAAAATTTTAACTAACTTGGATTGAGACAGAAACCCTGTTCAGGACTTTTCTGCTTTTTATTGGCCTAAACTCCCACTCCTGCTACAACCAGTATGAACACATGAAACTACTTTCTACGTTTCTTCCAACTCACCGATCTTCCCTCCAAAATCAAGAGGGGTAGAGAGTGTGGCAGAAGCAGCTGAAAGCACCGTGGCCACTTTTTCCTCCTGCTGTTCTGATTTAGCTTCAGCTCTTTTGGCGCCTCCGTCATCCTTCCTGCGGCGCAGATTGTAACGACCTTGGTTCTTCTCTGCATCTGCCTCTACTTTAGCCTCAGACTGCAGAGAACAACAACAAAAAGATTTAGGCTTATTCTGAATTTTGATTTATAAATCAAAACAAAGAATGCATAATATATTTGAAGTTAAAACAAACATCTTTACACAATCACAGAAAAACTAAAATCAATGCACGAGAACAGCAAACAATAGCATCTTATATCTTATATCCTGATTTTTAAGGTTCTGTTGTAGTGCTGACAGATGCTTCATAAAGGAGTGATGAATAAGTAAAATACAGCACTGTATATCAGGCCAAGTATTTTAAAGGTAGATTGTTCTGTGACACAAACCATTCGGCAGGTCTTTTTAAAAAGCATGAAGAAAACTGAACTTGGGGGGGGGGGAATAAACACAACCATCAATGGCAATGCTTTGGACTCCATCATACCACCACACGCAAACATTCCTAAAGTTATTACTACTTTTTTTTTAAACACCAACTCAAACTTGGCTTTAGAAATGCCCAGCTGCTTTCTGAAGCAGGTGAATTAGAGGCAGCACATGCCAGTACATCATGTGACAGATCAAATGAAGTACAGTATGTGAGGGGTGCCTCTTTCAGCTGTAAGACTAACTCACAGCCTCCACTGTGGACACACATCACCACATTCCAACAGCTCTGACTTGCCTCAAAGCCTGTTTACTATGAAAAGTGAGTTTAGTGCAGTATCTCAGTTGTTTTTCTTCACTCTTTTCAAACCAAGTGCTTTTGAAACACATAATCACTTGATGAATTTCTTTCACCATCACGTTCTGACCCTCCTGTACCTGAGCCAGCTACAGCGCCACATGAAAGTATTCGGCCCCCTTGAACTTTTCAACCTTTTGCCACTTTTCAGGCTTCAAACATAACAAACTAAAATTTTTATTATTTTGTGAAGAATCAACAAGTGGGACACAATTGTGAGGTGGAATGAAATTTAATGGATATTTTAAACTCTTTTAACAAATAAAAAACTGCTAGTTGTTGATTCTTCACAAAAAATAAAAATTTTAGATCTTTATGTTTGAAGCCTGAAAAGTGGCAAAAGGTTTAAAAGGGGGACCGAAAACTTTTGCAAGGCATGTTTGTATTTCAGCGTTTGAAAGTTCACAAAAAGTTACATTTCTTAAGCCTTTTTATATTTTTAAACCACAAACCAAAACTCACCTCATTTACTTTGCTAGCAGTGTTATTCTCCTCTTTCTTTTCATGCTTACTGTTGCTATTGTTCTCAGTTGTCTTTGACTGCTGCAGCCCACCAAACAACGGAGGGAGATTGATGGAGACAAAAAAGGTAAAAGGTAAAGTGAAAAACAGACAGACAAAACGTGACAACGTCGAGGTTAAATCCAGAATGACATAGGACACGGACTGACAGATTTCCCCACAGTAACAAGGAACTGAAGAGTTTGGACATTTGACACCTTTTCTAAATAATTCAGGAGCTGAGCTTAAAATATCTGGACTAGGAAGAGAAGAATATCTGTCTGAAACAGGTTCTGGCATCTTTGTTTGCAGCAAATAATAAATACAGTGCAATGACTTGGAACTAACCTAAACACAGCTGGCTATGTAGCAACGGTAAAAAAAAGGTAAATGTAAAGACCTATCTTTAATTTTGAAATGTACCACAAGTATTTATGAACAATTTTAATAAACACCTTTTTCTTAATTATTTTTTCTTACCAGAGGGCTGAGCCTGACCTCCAGTGCATCCTTCAGCTTTGTGTCTTTGCGAGAGGACTGCACGCTGTCTGCTATGGCGGCAGTAGCAGCCGCTGCAGCTGTACGAGAGGACGAACGGCGCGTGGTTCTTGCAGGAGAACGTGATCGGCTGCGACGGCGTCCTGGTGAGCGAGAACGGGAGCGAGAGCGAGAGCGGCTTTGGAAGGTAGAGAGACTCTGTAACAACACAACACACAAAAAGAAAGTCAAAACAAGTACCTCTCATAGAAAATGCACACGGACAACAACCAGCTGTGATATTAAAAAAAATGTCATATAACTTTGAAAGTAAAAACAATTAATCAAAGTGCTACAAATATTTGCTTTAGAAATTAGTCTTTTAGTTCTTTAAATTGAGTTAAATCCTCTTCCCACAGAAAAACATCCAAAGCTTGCATCATGAAGATCACCCTATAAGAGTCTCTGACTCTGGTCCTACCATGATGTCCTGCTCTTTGAGCTCCAGCTCTGTCCCATCCTTGTAGATAACGGTGTAAAGCCGACTTTCGGTATCGAAGCCGAGCACCTGTACTTCGTAGTACAGGCTACTGCCGGGCCAGCGGCCCATTACCTTGTCCCCTTTCTGGTGCTTCAGAGAAAGCATCCTCAATAACCTGAAAAACAAGCAACCACAAGAGCTAAAAATAAAAGAGAGGACTGAAGACAAACTGTAGAGTGAAACAGAAAGTGAAAGGGTGAGAGAAACAAGTGGAAAGTCAAATTGCAGACACTTTCAGTGGGACTCTTTGGGTAGAAAACAGCTCCTTACTGAATGACTCAATAAATACATATCGTCCTAATTATTCTGTTTCTGATGAAACAACAGCCTTTATCAAATTAATCAATGTGAAAAATAACACAGAGGACCCCCCAAAAAATTGCCATTGCAGTCCATCATGTTATTAGATTTTAGCAGATGTTACACAACGAAGCAAGAGATTATAGAAATCTTGTAGAAATGAGCTAAAAAAGGAACTGAAGCCTGTTAGAAAATTTACCTCTCACTTCACCTAAAAAGTGATTAGAAATAAGTGGACTGCTCTGGCTACTCCTCAGGCGTTTAACAATAAATAACGAGATATATTTAACTAAAGGACACACAAACACGGTCTCACTGTCTGTTGCATTCACTGTCTAGAAGTAAACCCTGAGGAAGCCCATAAATTTTTTTGCCAAATGTTATTTATTTCCACTTATGGTGAACCTTATCTGACATTTATGTGGTGCAACAAAGCGAGGCCACCCTCACTGTAGGAAAACAAGTTAAAAGCATCATCTACCAACCAAACTCATTGTTAGTTTTGTTGTGGTAGAAACTCTTTCCTTTTGGTTTTCTTAAAATCTGTTTTGTTGTGTGTGATCTAGTAGATTTAAGTGGTGACAGTTCTTTTTTTGGGGACTGCACATGTGTGTGGACAGATAATCTATATTCCCACACACAATTGGATCCCCCAAAAGCTACAGTCGAGCCCACATATGGAAACAATGAGATGGGCCAAGCAAGGTCCGCACAGTGAGGCTCGGCGTCCAGAAACCCACCACATTACTGCAGAACTGCTGACAGGTCTGTCCCTGCTCGGTTTAACCCACAGCTACATGTGTGAAAGAGATGCTCCGTTTGAGCCACAGCCAACCACCCAAAGAATTTTACACCAACCATGGGGCAGATAAAAAGAAACTGAGTCCTGTTTGTAATCAGCAAGTTTATGGGCTCCAACAGGTAGCTTACCAGGAAATTTAACCATAAACCGTTCCACACACAAAGAGCTCCAAATCCACCATCAACACTTACTTTACTTTACTTCTGCAAGCTGAACACAAACCAGTGAACAAGATTTTAAAACTGATAGAGTTTGTCTTAAACAGGAATTTCAGTAACACTAGGAAAATTACCAGTGACTTAAATTCACTTTGCTAAAACCAAAATCTGAAGTCTTGAATGCGTTTGAATTATTTTTCACCTCCTGCTGTGTTTCTGGCCACTGTAGCCACGCCTAATGACAGCCTCCTCTGCAGTCATGCTTCCTCACATTCCAGTGGTTAACTCAAGCCCAGACTTAGTCAATGACAGTATTTTACAGTGACTTCTGTAAGATGACAATTTGTTGTTCAGATAGCAACTTTTTAACCATAACAATTTATTTAATAACAAATTAAGCCCGATCGGTTATCAGAGAACAATTTCAAGATTTGGTTTCACAAACAGCTTACTTGTTTACAACCGCGAAACAAAACACCCAATTCCAGAAAATGCTCCCATCACCAGGAATATTAGGAACAAAAGGCTTCCAGTCAGCCCCAAATTCACCAGGAAGTCTGACCTCACTGGTCCTAATCTGGAAAAACATGAAAATCCGCAACATATGTGTGAAACCCATCTCATAAGATGATACACCCAATGTCTGCTCACCGAGGTTCATGTGGGACATGGAGGCAGGATCCTGACTGAAGACAGCTCAGGCCGGGCTGATGGGAGGACAGGGCTCCACCATGGGTGGAGTTACAGATATAAGTCAGACAGAGACCCCGACCCCACCTCTGCAGCCTGAAAACTAGACTGACTGAGCTCCACCTTTCAAATGTCACATCAAGCCCCTAAACAACTCTCTCTGCAGTCACATATTTAACTTTTTAAACACAGATGGAAAGAGGCCTGTAAACATCCAGGTTACTGCTATAGACCCACACTAGTTTTCATCTTTCTGGTTCTTGTTTTGAATTTATAACACAAGAACATCGAAGGCATCTTTGATAATAAAGTAAGCCAACTCTAGTAAGCATAAAAGCCAAAATAAAGGATATTTTACCTTGAATATTTTGCTTTTTTTTGTTCCTCGTTGTGTATTATAGTCTGAGAAGCCCCTTTCTTCTCTGACCAGCGTCTATAGTTATAACTTCTAACTGGGTAATTATGCTGTAATTTAGGAGCAATAAACAGGAGCTGTTTCTTTAACGCCTCTCCGTTAGCTTTGGTAGCTTCCAGAGAATCCCGATGCAGCAACAAGCAACAAAAAGGAAAGGAGGGAAAACGTCACGCATTCAAATACTGCTGGGCGAGCCGACACCAAACACATCCGCCAACAGACTAGGATTTAAACACATATAAAAACATTTGGTCAAGACGACATACAAGTTCTTCATCCACGCAAACTTTTTTAACCTGTTCTGCGAGGCTTACTATAACGGGCTGCTGGGCGAATAAGACGTGTTTTTACGGGTTGCTGAATTCTGCCTTTCACTAAACAGGCGCCGTCTAATTTCTGCACACCGTATGGTTGCGTATGGTAATCTCAATGCTGGCAAACAGCCCATACACGAGAGCTTCACTGACATACCAGCGCCTGGTCGAAAATACCAAAGAAAAAAAATAGAAACGATATTTCGATATGTAACGTTATTGTAGCCACAATCGTATTTCAATTTTCTAGCGGCACTTATTTGTAGCTACTAAGTTAAGAGTCCAGAAATTAGTCAGAGCCAAGGTTACCGTTAGCATCGGCTAAGCCCCAATTTTCCAACAAAGAGAAGCGTAAAGCGGCTTGCTCTTTTGCAGCAAAAGCAAACGCAGCACGTACGTGCACTTACCTTATTTTGCGCGAATAATTCCACTGAGTAAAAGTGATAAAACAACCCCTAAGGAGACACCAAAATAATAAATAAAGCTTTATATTTTTAAAAAAGGAACTTCGCTAACGATTGACGTAGAGCTCGTTCTCCCTCCCTCTTCGGGCAAAACCCACCAGTAACTAGGAAGGCGCGAAGCCTTTCGATTGGTTGGGTCAGCGTTCAATTCAAACGGCTCTGCGCTCCGATTGGCTACAACTGGATTTTAAATGAGTTGGGATTGGTTCTCTGAGAGTCACGACTTTTGTTTACTGGTATCATATTACAGTCAAACAAAATGGTAGACTTTGGCTATGGCGCGCTCATTTGATAAAAACTAAATAAAAATAGAACCGCACGGACACAAATAATAAACAAACAAGACTTTATACGTGTCTAGTAGCCAATTTATTCCCTCTCAAATACATTTAAACTAGTCACTAAAGTGCTGTCTAAATAGTTAAAATTCTGATTTGTTTTTCTCCTTTTACATCTCCCAAAATATTTTGAATATTTTAGATACTAATTTAGTATCACAGTTGCCTGTGTGTAGAAAATGACCAGAGCAGAGAATAACTCAGTTAAAAAGTCTTTGTTTACTGTTTACACAGCTTGAGCACATCTGTATCTCCTGCATCTTTTCTTATTTACGTGAGAGAACTGACTTGCGCTGCTTTTGTTTTAGCTGAGAAACACAAAAGAGAGAGAGAGAGAAAAGAGCGCTTTTGTTTGAAAATTCAAATCCCCCAATCAAACTGCAGCCTCAATGTTTTCTCAGCTTCCTCGTCTTTCTCTCGCTCTCTGCAGTTCAGGGTGTTTTCCTGTCTTAGTGCACGCAGCCCTTCAGAGACCAAGTCAAATAAAACCTCAAATGAAGTGCAGAAGCTCTGCCAGAGCGCTGTTCCACCCACAGGAAGCTTCACTGTACACACTGCAAGGTGAAGCTGCACACAAAACTGTCACCAGCCAATAAAGTTAGAGCATTGCAGATCTCCTCTCCACAAATGCTACTGACACAAAAAAACATTTTCAAGACTCGATTTACTCACATTATAGAAAAAATACATAAAAAGAATTGGATAAAGTTAAAGTCAATTATACTAAATTTGCCCTTGGTTTTAAGATCCAAACTTCACGTTTATCTTAAAGTCAGTTATTGGAAAAAGACTTCCTTTCTTTTGTGGTCCTGTCACGATGCAGCAGGTCAAGAAGGGAAACCCAGACCTCCCTCTGCCCAACGACACTCTCCAGCTCCTTCTGGGTATCCCAAGGCGTTCCCAGGCTAGAGATGCACCTCAGCTGACTCATTCTGATGCAGAGGAGCAGTGGCTCTAACCTGAACTCCCCCCTGATGAAGGTGCTCTTCACCTTCCCTCTAAGGCTGAACCCGACCACCTTACAGATGGAACTCATTGCAGCTGGTTGTGAATGAAATCTTGTTCTTTCAGTCATGATCCAAATCTTATGACAAGAGGTTTGCCTCATCAACACTGATAAAGAGGGATGAAGCATCTCCACCTTCTCCTGTTGTTAAAAATTTAAGCCCAAATGTTTTTTTTAGATGTATTCATGTTGTATTTTTGAAGCCAGAGGCTGTACACTCGGGACATAGGGCTGAACCCTTGATACACTTTTCCCACACTCTATATAACTAATTAAAACCAAACATATTTTTAAATGCATAGTTGAACATAAAACAGCAGGTAAGAGTTACAAAACTAAAAGGGCCAAGGGAAAAAAAAAAGATCTAAAATTTATGTTTATGTTTTAGTGTGGAAAATGTTTACATTTATTTACATGGTGATTCGGAACAAAAAAACTGTACTGCTGCCTGCCACTAGGGGGTGCTTGTTTTTTGTAGCTTCTACTTCCTGCTTCTGGTCCTGTCTCTAGTTATGGTATATCTCAGTGGCTTCTCCTCATTACTGTAGACAAAGCTCTTTGTATCCCAGGTACAGAAAAAAAAACATTAAGTGAATCTGTGAATTCTATTGAAAATGTCTGTAAGCAAAAAAATGTTTCAATCGCCTCCAAAATAGTTGCATTTGTGAAGAAAAAAAAACAGATTTTACACAATCTGAAATGATGAAAGAGGTTGAACTCCAGGAAGAAATTTGCAACATCTTCTGAGTCTGCCTCTCGTAGCTCAGGACAAGTGCAAACCAAAATTCTGCTGTTTTTCTCATCCCTGTGTGACTGTGCAGCAGTTCAACTTGACTCACTTGTAACAACAGAGGAGAGGACTGCAGAGAGATGCTCAGATCACACAGCTTGGTTTTATGGAAACCCTTTCAGTCAGTCAGTGAGTCTCCCTCTTCCTGTTGTAATCCACGGAGTGTAAATATGAGATACTGTAAGGCGACAAACTAAGGCCGACCTGGTGTGATGACAGATGAGGCCAGAGCCAGATGGGAAAAACAAAGGCTAACCATATTATTGTTTAAAGCAACACACAAATCTTCTAAAACAGTAACCTGGACAGTTTTGTTGTCTCGTCCCCTTTCAAGCATCATTCCTCATTCACAACAAAACAACTCTTCATCTCATACTGCAACTTTTATTTTATTTGCTCAAACAAAACAGTATGTTAGCATGTAAGAAAAGACTGATTAACATGAGAACAGTATGATACAAAGCAGATGATAAAAGAATCCAACTAACTGCAGCCAGAGTCGCCTCAGCAGAAAAGTGGCTTTGCAGACCGATTTCCCATCATATTGTTAAAGTGGAGCAGAGCTCGCTGAGTTTTAAGGATAAAAACTGAATTAAAAAAAAGAAGCTAAACACAAACAGTCTGTGAAAAACACTGCAGATATTTGGACGTTGAACAGAAATTTAGGGTAAAAAAGAATCACCTCAGATCATTTCTGAACTCTTATAGGCCTCACATTATCAAAGTTTGATTGTATGTCTGAAGCATCCTCACAAATGTGTGGAAATTCATCACATTCATGTCCAAATGAATCCTGATGCAAAGATTACTGGTGGGGAAACGGCACCAAAATCACAGAACTCTCCCTTCAAAAAATGTGACTGTGATGAAAAAAGAAGGCAAAAAAAAGGAAAACCTGCACATGAATACAACAGTCCCTACAATATTATTACTCTTAAATCTTTGACTTATTAAATGCAACTTCAGAACAAGGCACAAACCACGTCGCTTTACAGAGAGATTTCTCCATGAAAACGTTTCACCCGCCTACCACAACACCTCCGGTTCGTAGCTCTCCTGACAGAATGACACAAAAGTAAAAAAAAGGCGACTTTGTTGAGAGTGATGAAGTTCAGCAGGAGGCTGCTGGCTTGAATCCTTTGGTGAGAGGGCCCCGCTGCCAGCGACGGGGACCCCCTGAACGGCTGCTGTCAGAGGATGGCGGATTGCTTTGAGAGTTTCTGTCTTAAAGTGCAATCATTACTGAGTCAACACAGCACAGGGAGAGTCTGAGCTGGGTGTTTGTATTTGGGAAAAAAGGTGGATGAGGGATGAGACAGCATCGTTAACATATAGAGTCAGAGCATGTGAACAAAATGCCAAGAAAACAACCCTTCGTCACACTTCAAATAAAGGATTATGGCATATGTCCACGTAAAATGAATTTCTTTCTTTAATGCTACTTTTGTTCCCAACTCTGGCAAACGGCAGAAAACCATGGGGCATCTATGTGTGAAGTTTTATTTGTAGCAAAACATCAAAGCCCTTGAACACAGTTGTGAATGAGATCCTTTAAGGGAGTCACCGAGAAACAAACTATCTGAATGTGCACAAAGTTTAAAAGCAAAGCAATAAATTTTAACTCTAATAATTCTAAGAATCACATAATGCAGAGCAGAGACACTGAATGTGGCCATTGTATCAACACTACCTGTGTTTTAAAGTCCCAGTCAAAGAAAATCTGTTTCCTGTTAGTGGAGAATCTTTTTACCTTTTATACGACAGTTTTTCACCCAGTGCAAAAGTATTTGTTATTGTAATCTGAGGTTTAGTCTCTGAAAAATGCTGAAAAAAATATTATTGATCCTTCCTGTACTCAGGGTTGTGAAAACAATTTAGTTTCACTGAAGTTTTTTTTTTCTTCTCCAGCAAAGCTGACACAGATTGATAGGCAGCATCTGATCAGTTCACTGGAGCTGACTTAGCCTTCACTTTAAATGAATCTTCAGCCATTTTGAAGTGGGGTTCAGTGGAACATTTAAGAATTATTGTCCTGCCTGTTGTAGGTAGCTTTTTAAATGGTTTCAACTTGCAGAAATAGAGTTTAGGTCAAACAGGACTGATGATGGAAGTGAGTCCACTCAGATTAGCTATGTTTAGCTCATCACTACAGTCCGATAAGACCCACCTTAAAACAGATCGTTATCTAATCTTTAAAATGCAAACAGAATCATTTAAACATTTACATCACTGTCAATTTTGCATAATGAGGTTATTTTGACAGAAATTCTTGCTAGAAGAGCCCCAGGCTGCACCAAATGTGCTACAGGTGCTGCTGCTGCTACTATTTACACCTGCAAATAACCACAAAGTTCTATGTAAACGATATACTGAGAAATACCAGACGTATAATGGTCTTTGAAATAGCATTCGGATTAAAATTTTTGACGTTTGAGTTGTTTCAAGACGTGAGGAGTCCACTTTGGTGTTAGCTAGTTTCGGACTAGCCGTGAAACTATTTATCCAAACTGATTCAAAGAGCCATCTACTACAGGTAAGATATTAACTGTTCATAACTTTTCCACAGACTTCAAGTTCAAAATGACCTTAACATTTATTAAAAACCCCAGTTTATTGTTTGCAACACTTTTCAAAACTAAAAACTACTCTCCCCACTTGCAGAATCTGACAGAGCTGTGTGTGGCTGTAAGACGTCAAAGAGATTTCATTGCATTTTAAAAGCTCCTTCGTCAGGATCTCATTCAGACAACCAGAGCACAGAACTGTAACACAGGCTTTGACCTGTAGTCTTCAGACTTCAGCCTATCAGCCTGCAACACATCCCTCTCAAGCGGACTGTATTTGAGCTCTGAGTGAAACAAGCTCAGCACTGAACTGAAAGGCAATAAAAAAATGTTAGAGATAAAGTGTCAGGGGAAATGCAGTTTGTCATTTGATGGATTCGACAGCAGCAGAAGGAAAAGGCAAACAAACAACAACAAAAAATAGATGAAACAAACATCATCTGTAAGCACTGGCGAAAGCGTGAATGGCACGTTCATGTCCTGCATGGACACCATCTAGTACACATTTGGGTTGTTTGGTGCACCTTTCGTGATGTTTTTGACTGTTTTAAAAAGAAGAAAGGTTAAAAAAATGTGGCTAAAGATATATTATTCTTAGATTTTCTATAAAAAAAGAATTATTGTAATTTAGAATCCTCTCATATGATGTTGTTGTGTTTCTCAGCAGCTTTCAGTTCAGATGGACGCTGTAAATCTGTGGTGGCATGTGGATGGGACGGCGAGCCTCAGAAGAAATGCTACACTTATTGCTTGTTAGAAAACTTGCGACAGTTAATGCAGTTTCGTGGCAGACTCAACCCTCACTGTATAGAGAGAAAAAAAACACCCCTTACAAGCTCCCAACTGAGCACCTAAATATGACAAAACATGACACCCTGAAGGAGAAGAATGAAAAAAACAAGACTTCACACTGAAAACATGGAGAAATAAAAAGACTAAACGTCCAGCCGAGGCTGGCTGAGAGGAGAGCGCTATGATAGCAGGCAGCTTCCCTCCGAGTTTCATCATACAGCATTAAAAGAAAAGATCTCACTTCAGACAGGAGACAATGATTTCACTGACAGACAGACAGACATGAGGGTGTCCCGTTAAAAGACTGGATCATTTAGCTACTTGATATGGCCGTACTGTAGATCCACACTGAAACAGACGTGGTTGATAGATACTTTCTCTCTAAATAACTGTTTTCTCTCTTTTTTTTGTACTTATTCAGGTTAAAATAGCATCTGAGGAAGACAAGCTTTACAGTGTCCTGCAGTGGTGGACTACAGCAGAGACTGGCAGTCCCTCACACTCACTCTCGCACACGTGCACGCACGCATACACACACATACGCGCTACCCCAATGGCATTGTGGGAAAAAAGTTTTTAACGTTTCAACTCCTTCCTGTCTCCAAGCTCTTTTCGGCAAACATCTGATAGAAAAATCACAAGAGTTTTGTTGCTTCGGGTCGACCTGTTCATTTTGGGCGAGTTCAGGATGTTGGTGTTATCTTTCTTACTGAAGGACAAGCAGAGAGAAACCGTGTTTGCATAAAGACTTCTGCCTCTCTGTCAGCCTGTGCACTATCCTCCAGCAGCAGGAGGGGGACAGGAGGTGGTTGGGGGGGGCAAAGGGGACATGAGGTTTTGCAGAGGGGGTTCTGTTAGTCGCAGCCTCCTGCCACCATCCTGCTGCATGCCGCTTTGCACCAAATACAGTCTTCTGTGTGGGGTATTATGGTTGTTGTCATGGTAGCTGTCTCCATCGTTTCACTGGCTCTTTACGTTGTAAGTAAGTTGGGTTGACTGGACTGTGGTTGTCTGTCTGGTCACATGGATGCAGATGTTTGAACAGGGAGTCGGGATCCTCTACGCTGTGCTGGACTTGCCCAGCTCCTCCCTGATTGCTGAAAAAAATAAAAAACAAAGAACAGGAATACAGAGAGGTAAGTTTCCAACCTGAACTCCTTACAGACTCAGGTTGTTACATTTCTGTGTGACAGTTTGTTTAAAACAAAATGATGTCCTCCGTCGTCTCGTTGAAGACTCAACAGTTTTAACTCACCAAGCATACAGCATTACTTTCTTTGGATGTTGTAGCAAGTTCACTGCTCTCATGCTTGGAACTAAGGCCTTGTTCACATCATAGACATGTATTTAAAATACTAGACTCCATACAGGAAACCGGAAGTTGAAGCTGGAGCCGTTACAGCATCCCTACAGGATGGTCCCAGTAGTAGTTCTGCCTTACTTTGTTCTTGGTAAAATGAAAACATACACCTCAGATAATATGCTTAAGGTGTTGACTTATTGATTCACATTATTCTTACCTTCCTTCCGTAAGTACTATGCTTAATTTTTCAAATACATTTAGATGGAATTAGTCAGTTCATACTAGATTAAAAGGTCATGTAACACCATGCCTGTGTGTGGAGGAGCAGGTGGGATTTAAAGCCCTACACCCTGAGTGTGCAGACTCTGGTCCCAAAAATACAACATGGCAGCTCCGGGTCTTGCTGGCACCAAGTCCCAACAATGCAAGAAGGCTGGGACACTTGGTCTAGGATATACATAAAAGTCTACAGTCCACATGGAAGCACAGCTTTTCAAAACAATTTTTTTATTTGCCATTTCTAAAAATATCCTCGTCAAATCGATGGCGTTCAGTCTAGTAAAACTGATTTCACCATGGGTTTGGTTCTGCTTTTGTGGCAAAAAGTGCACCTGCTCAGTGTTAGACAGATGGTCGTAATGTTATGGCAAATTACAGTAATCTGAATGTTAAGGATAAAAATGAGACCTCACAACCAAAACTCACTACAGTCTGGGGCTCCAAATGCTGCATGTGTGCAGCAAACCCTTTTGGTGCAGTGGCAAAACTGAAAATAAAACCTGCTGCTGCAGAAAGGCCAAGGCTGCAACCTGAGTGGCTGTAACTAGAGATGTGTGTAGCACGTTTCCATGAAAACAAACCCCATTCTTACATCAGCTCTGAGCATAGATGTCAACACGTGTAAAAATATGTTCCTGAGAAAAAGGTACTGTATATATGTGTTACTCCACTTCCTGTTTTCAACCAGTGCTCAAATATTTTGAATATGAAGAAGAAAGAACAGAAGTCAGAGAAAATAAGTAAGACTGATTTGTTGTGTGTTGACAGGAACATCTGAAAGCCTTGCTGATCTGTCTGCAGGGTGACTGACTGGTGTTCATGTTTTAATGATAATTACCATCAATAAGCTCTTCTTTTAGTTTTAACAGCTCCTTCCTCATTTCATCCAGAATGTCCTAAAAAGACAAAACAAAGTCACATTAAATAGAGTTCATCATAACTGAGCAGCTCCCATTTGCATCTTTAACTCAACATGACCAGTCCCATAAGAGATGGAGGTTAGTTAGACCCGGTCAGCTGGGGAAAGGAGAAAGTAGCTAATCCCTGCAGAGGGACTCCTCATAAGATTAGGCCCAAAGGAATTAATAACACCAACACATGTAAACACTTTTACAGACAGTATTATGAGCCAATGATTGTAGAAATGACAATATCAGGTGGTGCAGCCCAATATTCTGCCTTCAGTCCAGTCTCAGTGTTGCTACCAGTTGTAATGACAGATAGGCAGAACTCGGAGAGGCTACTTATCTAACAGGCTCATTCACAAAGGTCAGAGGGAGGAGCTGCACACACACACACACACACACACACACACACACACACACACACACACACCCGTTTAAACTGCTAACAAGACTGCCTTATTAGTAATGACTAGAAATGCACACACTGAAAGTTGTGTCTGTGTGTGTGTTATGTACTTTAAAATAAAATAAAATTCCTTAATTTTGAACCAGGGTTCTGTGGAAAAGTTAGAAATATAATATCTTTCCTGGTTAGCAATCTATAATATGACCCGATACAAACCAGGGACTTACAGGGCACCTGACCCAGTTTATATCCGGCACTTATTTGCAACAACTTTGTGACTGTTTTGAGAGAAAATATGTCACACAAATTTTTTTTGAACATGTTTAAAATTTAAGCGAAAAGACTGAAGGCCTTTCCAGCCTCCATGAGAAGACACAAAGTCAGCTCTCAGTCGTGTGGTTGTGTGACGAAAATAACATAATTTTTGTTCAAATAGCAGCTTCGTCTGACCCTTTGTGACACAAGGCCCAGGCTGAACTTTTTCACAGGGGTTTGCACCAAGTATCGTGTGATTGGTCAGAAGTTGCTGTGGGTGTGTTTATGTGTTCATGAGGAAAGGCCGGTGAGCTTTAATGGAGTCATTTTGCTTCTACTGCTCAGCTGAGAAGCAGCTGGTTGAATAACTGTTCCTGCAGCACTTTTAAACCTACAAACCTAAAAAGACCGTATGGAGACACAGGCGGCTCTTCGTGGCTGTAATGGCTGGGAGGAAGTGCGCCTCGGCCGGGCAGCGTCAGGACACGTTCCCTTCGTTCACTCATTATTCTGCACCATCATATTTGAAAGTGTCAAATGGCCTGTACTGTCTCAGTCTGTTTAATAAACATGTCAGGTCACGGTAAGGGAAGCAAAAATCTGTACAGGGACAGGAGAGCTGAGAAGGTGGCAGAAAGAAACCCGTTTTAACGCTGCAGGAGGAGGGAGGAGCTTCCTGGGAGTTCTGATCCGAGTGTCTCGTGGACTATGAAAGGTGTGTGTGAAAACAAATGGCTCGCAACCACATAACTCAAACTGACTTTGTGACTTCTTATGGAATATGCTGGAGCCTTAAGTGTTGGTGACTCACACAAGGAAATTGACAACCCCTGGGAATGGTTGAGACATTTAGGAGACTCCCTCCAAATGCCATGAATGTAGCCCACTCACTATACAGGCTTTAACTGAGTAAAGAGAAACTGAAGGTGGAGATGTTCTAAAACTGCACTGATCTGATCGTGGTCTGAGCTGCATTCAGACTATTCATTAGCTCATCAGTCCTGTCAGAATTAAACTTATTTCTTTAAACTGAGGTAGTTGTCAGAGCCATCTACAACAAGTAAGATAAAATAATTGCGCATAACTTTCCAAAAGAACAACAATTCAAACTTGCCAAATCATCCTTTTATTATAAGCAATATTTGTTAAAAAAAGGACTATATAACTTTACGAGTAAGACATTTTGCCACAAACACCCCTGCTGTACAATAACAAAACACAGAAAAAGGCCAAACTTCTATTCTGCATTAAGAATGCACCATGTGGTCACGTACCTGTTTCAATCTGTCATAATCAACAGCTTCTGTTGGCACACCATTGGCACTTAGGGATGCAGTTGGTGTAGGGGTGGATTTAGGTCTGATCAAAGAGACAAACAGAAAGAAACTCAGAGCAAAGAAAGAACAATCACAGGACTTATCACAGAGCAGAAATACATCTACATTAATTTAATCAGAGAAGTTAAAACTGGTTTACTAGTTAAAACAATGACTTTAGCCAAAGAATCTGACCTCTGTTTCAGATTAGAAAATGTGAACTGTTCAGTTGGTCAGTTTACAGTTTGTTTCTGACAAACGTGATCAAAAACAGAGACACCACAAGGAGCCAAAACCTAGTTGATGCATGCACATACACTGAGGAAGAGCACACATGCATGGAAGAGCTCAGAAAATCAAACACAGCAGATCTTGTCTGACCCCAGAAGACTTCCCACATTTACCTCCCCATGTCAAGAAAGGAACCTGGACTGAAAAGCATCCCAAACTGTGATTTATTTATCTTTTTTAAAAGCCTCTCATAAATAAACAACTATATGTGGAAAAACCTTCTCTACTGTGTTTAGGTTATAAATCTACTAAATGAAAGACCTAGCATTCGATGCATTTTATTCCTGAGTTTTAGACTAAGATCATCTTATGATGATAACATTATGCACAATCTCATGCAGTTAAGTGAGGCATAATGCTAAGTATGTGTTGTGAATGACTCTAAGCTACAACTACCCCAAATTTCACTAAAATATCTGTAAAACTGGTGGAATTATAGCCATATTTGTGTTGAAGCACATACAAGGTTTGCACAAAGAAGTCACCTGTGACCTTGACTTTTGACCCTTGAAATCAATAGGGATTACCCTTGATACATGAGGTGTCCTGCTGTGCAGACTGACATTCCAACATTAAAGGGTTGCCAATTTAGAGCTTGGTCAAGAAATTGTCCACAGACAGACAGACAATAACAGACATAACAATATGTCCTGTCTCAGGATGGGCGTAAAAAAACGTTACACTGACAGTGTAGTTTCTGAAATGTTTTGAGCCCTCAAGTTTTAGGAGCCTTTTTTTAAAAACAAAGCTCAGACTTTAGAAAACCTTTCCAAAGTGAGCCTCAGATCTGATCAATCTAGGATCAGATCACATTCCACAGGGTTTACAAACGTTTCCCTCCAACTTCCTGTCTAAGGATTAAATTAAACCACGTGCAGCTTTACAAAACTTCCATTTTTTCCACATGACTTAAAAAAGCAAAGAGGATGCCAGCAATTAGTCTGTTCTTCCTCTTTTTGTGCAAATCATTCACAAAACAGCCAATCACTTCAACCAAAGGAAGTGTGGCAGGAGGGAGAAGTGAAAGAACAGGATATGAGGCGAACAGCAGGAAGCATGTGGAGATGATGTATGTGGTGCACAGTTTGATTTTTTTCTGTCATGTCTCTGACAGAAAAACATCAGATGATAAAATAAATAGAAGAGGTTAAATACAGAAACTCTTTGCAAACAATCTAACTAGAGCTTCACATTAAGATCATCTTATAATGAGAAATGACTAAATTGCAGCCATTTTAGTCAAACTTTGACAATATTGTTATGCCTGATCTCATGCGATACAGCAAGATGCCACTGTCAGAGTATATGTAGTGAATGACCCTCAGTAACTACGACACCACATTTTAGCTTCATCCATCCATCCATCCATCCATCCATCCATCCATCCATCCATCCATCCATTCTCTTCCTCTTATCCGGGGTCGGGTCGCGGGGGCAGCAGCCTAAGCAGGGAGACCCAGACTTTCCTCTCCCCAGCCACTTGGGCCAGCT
>NC_051448.1:22624574-22630889 GCF_001649575.2 Kryptolebias marmoratus | reverse complement strand
AATGGAAGACGTGTCGGTAGGATTAAGGAGGTCTTCGAAGTATTCGGCCCACCGACCCACAACGTCCCGAGTCGAGGTCAGAAGCACACCACCCTCACTATAAACAGTGTTGGTGCTGCACTGCTTTCCCCTCCTGAGACGCTGTATGGTGGACCAGAATCGCCTCAAAGCCATACGGAAGTCTTTCTCCATGGCCTCTCCAAACTCCTCCCATGCTCACATTTTAGCTTAACATTTGTAAAACTGATTGAGATGTAACTATTTATGTGTTGGCTCACTGTGGTGGCCATCCTGAACTGGGTTGACCCTAAAAGTGAATCAGTTCTAGAGGCACATCCAGCGAATATTTTTTAAAAGTTACATTAAAATCAGTCCAGCGGTGAATTAGATATTTTGCCAACAGATAGATGGAGTTGTCTCCAGCTATCTAATGGCTAAATTTTAAACCAAGATTGTATGCAATCTTTAAGTGTTCAGAACATGTTTTGGAGATTACGAGTCAGCAAATTTCAGGTCAACATCTAAAACTGACTGAATTATAGCCCTTTTCATGTTTTTGAGGTCAGTTAGCTGTGGCAGCCATCTTGAATTGGGTTGATTCTGAAAGTTAATCAATTCTAGATGCACATCCAATAATTCCTCTTTTCAAATTTGAATAAAACTTGTCCAGTGGTTCATGAGGTATTTTGCTAACAAACACATGCACTCACAGTCAGGGTCAAAAACACTGTTGCCCTTCTGACTTTGGCGGCGGGCAACAACTATGACCTTATAATGTGACAGTTTGTTCTTTACAAGTCATCCTATGAGGCAGAATATGTGCCAGGATTATGTTTTCTTAGCTCTCCGTGAGACACATTTTAAAGTCAAAAACACCTTTCGGGTGTCTGGTGTCTTGCGTGCGCGCACACACACACACACACACAGGCTTATCTATGAAGGCCTTCAGGATCTTCTCTGGCTCTACCCAGATAACACTGAGCCAAGTCGGCTCTGCACTGGGCGGACACTCAGTGAGTTTTTTTCTTTACGATAGGGAGGGGGTACAGTGTGTGACTCACACATATATGGATTTCCCTGTTCAGGAAAGGAAAAGAGAAGTGCAGTAAGGCCCACAGCATGCAAACACACTGAATGTATTAGAATGTATTAGAGCTCCACCACCAAGAGGAACAACAGCTGAAAAGAAAAAAGCACCACAGGACCATAATGGCACATATTAAACAATTGCACAGAGCTGAAACCTGCAGAGTGGTGACAACACAGGATTCATTTCAAGCATTTGACAAAAATTGGTCCTAAAATTTAGGAAAAAAAACAAAACCACGCCCATCACACCAAGCCTGGGTTAAATAAAAGGAAGTTTGAGTCAAAGAAACGATTTCCTCAACTCTCCAGGGCCTTTTCTCTCTCTACCTGCTGGAGGAATCTGCTCCCACAGGATTTCTCCACGGAGGCTCTCGTCTGTGTGAGCAGCAGAAACACTCACTTTACTAATTACAGCTTTCTGACTAACTGAATGTTTCCAGCCATGACGGGATGGCTTTAGGTCACGAAAACTGTCAGCTTTAAATTTGTTACAGGTGGGAAACAAAATAATTTTAACATTTAAGTTGGTTTTAAAAACCAAAATTGCAAAAGACTTTAGTTGCACTTTTTCCTCAGTCGTGTTAAAAATAAGTTCATCCTCTTTCAATTCTCAAATGTTATGCTTTAGGACAGAATTTAAAAGCAGTAACCCGGGGAGGGGGGATGGGTGACCAATGAAAGTTTGATTTTAGGGCTTTAAAATTGCAAGCAGAACCTATGTTTAGACGTTGCTGACCCTCTGACTTGGTTTTCGAACAGCCAAAAAGAGAGTGGTACCCCTCCACAGCTGCCAAGTCTGCAGATTAAAAACAACTCTGGGCTTGTTTCTCTGGAAAATTTGCTTGAAGTTATAGATATGTGTAGTTTGCCGTATTTTGGGCTCATTTAGAAAGTGTAGTTTCTTTTTTAGGCTTACCCCTGTTTGTCATGTCTCTGTTTACTCAACAAAGAGACACCTGTGCACACACACAGACACCTGTGTTTGGAGTGGGGGAGGGGCCCACGGTAGCACCTGTAGCTTCTTAAGAAGCGTAAGAACAACACACTTTCACGTCAGAGTTTCCAAAAGACTCCAATAACGCCAGAAAAAGTAAATAGATTTGTTGCTAGTTGCTTTTTTGAGTTGAAAACATTGTTGTCCCGTTGCAACATCCATCAACAACAGCAAGATGGCAAAGAATGCATAACCCACCCCATTCCGCCTCTGATTGGCTATTACACATTGGTTGGTTTTTTTATGCTAAAAATATCAATTGATATGTATAAATGAAGTTGATTCTCTATCTTTTAGTGTGAAGCTGCAAGGGCGGCGGTGGTGGTGGATGCTTCTTTTGGGCTCTTTTTTGTAGACCTGGTTGCTTGTTTCTCTTGCAACATCTGGCAACTCTGGTCCACTCCGTACTCCTCAACGGGCGCGTGAGAAGAACCAGAGAGGGAAGAGTTTTATCTTTCACCAAGGCAAAGTTTGTTAGCTGGTGGAGGTGTCACTTTGAACCAGGGATAAACCGTCCGAGTGATGAAGGCGGAGGTGGAAAAACGCAGCTGTTTCAAATCTCTTTACTCAACGTGTGCCAGTGTAGAAAGAAAAATGAAATCAGCCATCGCTAATAAAGGGTCTCGCTAATTCTGCAAAATATCTGCTCAAACCTTCACTTTTAAACATATTGAACTATTTTGTTATTTTTTTAAAGCTTAAAGATAAAAGTAGACTCATTGCAACCTTTAAGACTGTGATAATATTGAGCTTCTTTATATTTATATTTGTTGGGTTTTGTGCACAAACTAAACTTAATTGTTACGGTTAAATATACAGTTTTTATCTAAAGTATTTTAAAATATTCTGCTTCTATCCTTCTATGGGAAAAAATAGCAGTCTGGAGAAAATAATCAGAAAAACTAAGTGACATTGTTTGACTTAAAGTCTAAGAAACATTTTAAAAGAATTGTGTATATCTAGAGTTTTTATTTTGTACTTTTTTCCTTAAAAAGTTAAACTTGATTCACTTTGGTTTACTGTTTCTGAGCTGAGTGGGACCCTGAAAGTTTGCTCCTGTGCATTATGGGTAAAAACCTCTACTTTGGTTTTGTTTTGTTCCAGGAGTCCTGTGATCCGTGCTGCCATGTTCTTTGTTTAAAAAAAAAAGAGGGTTTCTTCTGGCATCCCTTCCAAACAAACACTTAGTCTTTTTCTAATCATCATGTCATGACTTTTAACCTTTAACCTTTAACTGAGGCCTGTAGAGTCAGAGATGGAGCTCTTGGAGAATTTGTATTTTTTCTGAGCACTACACAGTCTGAGCTCTAAATTTCCTGGAATATCAACTTTATAAAGACTGGCAAATGAAAAAAAATCCATTTGTGAATAATCTTTCTCTCAAAAAATTTGCTTTAGCAGTCTGAGCAAACACTGATGGGATGTCTTTTTAAAACTACAGAGATAAAGACATGATTGAAACCACAATGTTGGTTGTTGAGTATTTCCTCCCCAAAAAACTAACAATCATAAAAAAACATTTTCTTGGTTTCTGCTCAGCTACGTCTGAAATAAGCGTACTTTTCTTTCTTACACAAACGTTTGTCATTTTACAACATGACAGTGTATAACATGGGTGAAATAATGTGCACATGAAGGCAACATAAGCTTTAGTGATGTTAGGCAGCACTAAACGGCCCCAGGAAAGCATCATGCTAATGTTAGCTGATGCTACCGTTACGTTCACTTAAAAGTCCACTAAAGAGGACGTTTAGCAGCGACACTGCATAATATCTTCTATAAAGGTTTTCAAAATTTTTGGCAAATTTGGGATCAAAAAAGGCAATATGAAAGAAACTAAAACAGAAAAGAATGGTGACACTTTACCTCCCAATTACTGGAGATTTGCTACCGTTCATGGTGTTTGTTCTTTCCCATGGCTTCCTGGGCATGTCTGGAAAACAGAAAAAAACTTCTCTTACAGATTGAAATGTCAATCAAAATTATTGCCATCAAAATAAGCACATTCAAAAGACCTTTATGTACTGGCATCAGGAGAATGTAACAACACTCATGCTAACTTGGACCCTCAACATCTGTTTTACAAGGATGCGTATGAGCAGATAAGGTCCTGAGACTGCAGGTTGTCTCGGATACTCACCTGGCGTGCTACAGGCTGACACTTTAGGGGTTGTGTTGATCTCACCCTCCTCCTGTTGGGTAGACAGACACAAGGTTCAAAGGTCAGACAGGAGTCAGTCTCCTGGACACAAGTAAGTAAGAGGGTGTTTTGAGTTTTAAACAGAACTCCCTGCTTTATGAGCTTCATGAAACCCAGGAGCCAAAACTATGTGCCTTAAAGTTTTTGACCTTTTCAGTCAAAAAAGCTCAGATAATGATTTTAAACATTTGCAGAAGGCGGCATGTGAAGTATGCAGCCTGAGGATTACGAATAAAGTTTTTGTATTATTGCACATTTTTCCCCTCCGAAATGCACAGGACATCCTTTCCAGATATGAAGGCCATTGCAGAGATGAAGAACTGCACCACCGAGGAAGTATTTCACACAGGACTGTAAAGAACGTACGGCTCGGTCTCACTCAGGAAACACACAAGAGCTTTTGTGCTTCAGCACTGAGGGAAAACGTTAATATTAGGGACTGAAATCCAGATTTCCACTAGTGGGACACAAACGAAGACTGATACTTACTGATCTCTGGTCAGGTTCAGGCGAGGAGCCCTTCTCTGCGATTCTTCTCCTGTAAGATATAAAACCCAGGCACAGTCAGGACAGGATGGGCAGCGTTGGATAAAACCGTTTTGGAAACTAAATGTTTCTCCTCAGCGTGAGGAGCGGATGTTCCCTCTGCTGTTTCCAGCAGGGGTCTAATGGGTGTAGCCAGAAATATGTCCCATTCAATTAGGAAAACAATAAGAACCAAAATTAGTGTTTAGTATTCAAAGCAAGCTTCAGACAAACTATATTGAATAATTTACCTCCTGGCCAGCAAGGCGCTCATCTCCTCCATAAGCCCTCCTCCTCCAGGCAGGGGCCCGTTCCCTCTGGCCTCTGATTTGGCCCCTGCAGCCCCCGATATGGCCGCAGCCAGAGCTGCTCCTGCATCGTCACTCTGAGGGGAGAAGAAAAGAATTAGCCGGCGTTTAAAAAGATATTGTGATTGCCCGCCATCATGAAAGGTGTGCTGTATTTGCCTTTGTGTGTGAGTGTGTGTGTTCATTTATCTGTTAGCAAAATATCTCGTGGACAAGTGAACACAGTTTTATGAAAGTTTTCAGAAGTAATTGTTGGATATACATCTACAACTGATTACCTTTTGGGGTCAACCTGATTCCATATGGCTGCCATAATTAATTGCCCTTAGCAAATACAAAACTGGAATATTACTCACCCAATTTTACACATATTGAACAAAAATTAACAGACCGCCCAAATCTTTGTTTAAAACTTTGGACTGCAAGAAAGCGAGAAATATGTATTTCTTCAAAAAATGCTACTCTTTAATAGTTAATGTTATGTTTATTTTATATTTTAAAAACCCCATAATTATTCAAAGATACAATCTATGTTTTCCTGTTTTTGTTAAATTCAACGTCAACCTGGTTTATTAGGTCAGATTTGGGGATGACTTGTGTTATTTTGGTCAGATTTGAGATTGACTTGTTTTTTTGGTTACAGTATGTATCTGTGCAGTCATGGAGAGTTTGGCAGACACTGTAGCTTTATGAGAGATGCTCCTGTGAGCTTGAGATGAGAGGTGACAGATGGTGACTGTGTGTGAACACGGTGTGTATGATGGTTCAGTTAAAGTGTTTGGGTGTGACTATGCATAATGCTTCTGTGTGATGAGTGTGTCAATGTGCTTCACTAGAAATCAATGACATGAAGCTACAAAAGGTGTGACCATATAAATATGAACTGGTGTAATCTGTCTAATATGGGTCAGGTCAGAGCAGTCCGTCAGCGCCATGCTCACCCGTGGCACTTTGCGTAGCTTGGCTCCAGCGAGGGCGGCAGCCAGGCCTGAGAAGGGGCGGTCCTCTGTAGGAGAGAACAGTCCAGCAGGGAGGGGGGGTGCCGGAGGTGGCAGTGGGGCTCCGGGTGGAGGAGGGGGGGTTCCACTTGGAGTCAAAGTGGGAGGGAGTGGAGGAGGTGGTGGTGGAGGAGGAGGATGGCCGACTGGAGTGGTAGGGGTGATGGCTGGGGTGGCAGTCGCAGAAGTCACAGTGGAGCC
>NC_051448.1:22620347-22624545 GCF_001649575.2 Kryptolebias marmoratus | reverse complement strand
GGGAGGGGGCGGTCAATGCCGGGCCCTGCACCACGTCTGTTAGACGAAGGGATAATGAGGGGGGGATGGGTGAAGAGATGGAGAAGTGAAGAAAAATATTGTTCAAATTGATATTTTGAAGAAAACCATGACAGGAAAAACAAACTGAAACACATGAGTAGGATCCATCTGGGACAGAAGCTGTCCATCGTTAACTCCTACATATTTCCTGCAAATAAGTAAAATACAAACTTTTCGTTCTACACACAAAGTAATCAAACAATTTGAACCACATGCTAAAAGCAGGGCAGCATTAACCAGACACTTTACTGAAAAGTATTTATATTAATACATTTTATGCTGTTTTGGAATGGGTTGTATGATAACAGAAGATATACTGTTGTGCCAAAAAGTAGGTAAGCCTTCTTTTGACTTTAAAACAAAAATTTCTGGACTATAGACTGCATACAGGGTAAACTGGACACCAGAACATAATGCAAAAGTTTAGATGGTTATATAATGGTTAAAAAAAGGTCATGTGACACCACGACTGAGTGACGGTGAGTTGGCAGGACTGTCACAGTGCACTGACCCCGTCTCTGAAGAACCCCAACACAGCAGTGCTGATAACAGACACTGTGGCGTCACTTTAGTGCAACAGAAATAGACGGAGAGGCTCTCTCCATCTTTTTATACAGTTTTAAAACAGGACCAAAAAAATGTAGATTTTACAAAAGCATTAAAACAACAAAACACGACATATTACACAGTAATATAATTTGTTTAACAAAACTAAATTCAAAAGACAAAAGTAGTTTATAAAAACTGAAATGCACCCCACAATTTATTAGTTTGTAAAGCTTAAATAACTTGACTTCAGCAAAGACTGGCAACCAGCAAGGATTTTTCACTCATGAATAACTTTTTTCATTTTAAAATAATGCACTCAAAATAGTCTGAAAATCACCTTTTTCAAATTGAAGCGCTGCAAAATTTGCTTCTTTAAGATTAATAATTATGTCTTTCACATTTTGATTGAATTTTCGTTAAATGGTAACAGTATGCCATCTGTTGTTATCCTGAGTTCATAAGAAAAACATTATCTGATAAGAATCAGATAATGTTCCAGTTTTAATAAGTAAAACATTAAGTTGAAACTATGTTTACTTTTTTTTTTACCATAACTGTACATCTTAAAATAATACACAACACATTCCAGTAACAAAGCTTGGTGATAATTAAAATTCAAAGTGGTTACACTTTGTTTTACCAGGTCTATATTTTTTTTAAACGAAACACAAATCAGATACATTCATTAGATATGATGGCATGCTTCATCGCATTAGAGTAAGCTTTACCATGCGGGTTAGTGTGCAGTAATGACAGAGGTTGGAAACATGAAACATGTTTACTATGAACAAGAACCACTTACTGCTCAGCTTTAAATGGACCTTTTGTGTTGTGATAAACTGTGCCAAGACAAGCAGCCAACAAAAAGTACTACAAGAGACACTGTTTCATTCCCACACAGACACATACATACAAGAACAACATAACGACCAAAGACAATAACAGAAGCTCTGATTTATGAACTGGCAATAACAAATTTGCTCTCATCTCCATGATTAATAACCTTTGATAGATTGTGCCCATGTTGAACTGTGATCAATAAAAAACCAATCAGTGTCATGAGGTCTGAGACCAAACCAAACCTTCAGTAGATTAGAAAACTACCTCGGGATGAAGGGCTGTGGGGTACTGGTGTAGATGCATATCAATACAAAGGTTCTGATATAAAATGAGGCAAAAAGCTTTCAACGTCTTTAATTGGGCTACAATTAAAATATTAAAGGGCACAAAAAATTTAATGTGAGGGCAATTGATGTGGAACATTTACAGAGGCTTCAGGATGTATTTAGTTCTTCTTCACTTTTTATGTTGCAGCCTAATGCTATAATTGTTTATATTCTTTATTCCCCTCCATAATCCACATTCAGTACCCCATAATGACAGAGTTAAAGTAAATGCATCATATCTCTATAAGTATTCAGGCCTTTTGAATTAACAGACTTATAATTTAGCTCAGGTGTTCTTTTGGCTGTAGAGGAGGGGTTTCTGCACCTAGATTGAGGTCCACCTGTGGTAAATTCAATTGACGGGACATGATTTGGAAAGAGCAGAAACCAAACAATGAGGTCTAAGGAACTACCTGAAGAGACAGAAATTTTGCAAAGCACATATCTGAGGAATGCTACAAAACTATTTGAGCTAAACTGAAGGTTCCCAAGAGCTCAGTTGCCTCCATAATTCTCAAATAGAAAAAGTTCAGCACAACCAAGACTCTACCAAGAGTTGATCTCCCAGCTACAATAAGCAATCGAGGGTTGAAGGGCCTTAATGAGAGAAGACGAAGAACCCCATTACAACTCTGGCTGAGACTGTAGAACTGTAGGCCTCCACCAATCTGGGTTTTACAGCATAGTGGCTAGAATGAAGCCTCTCAGTGTGAAATGTTTAAAAGTCCACTTGAAGTTTGAAAAAAACAGGACTCTCATATTATAAGGAACAAGATTCTCTGGTCTGATGAAACCAAGATAAAATTGCTTGGCCTCAGTTCTAAATGTTATGTCTGGAGAAAACCAGACACTGCTCACCACCTGCCCAACACTATCTCCATAGTGAAGCATGATGGTGGCAGGATCATGCTGTGGGGGTGTTTCTCAGCAGCAGGAACTTAGAAGCTGGTCGAGGTTGAGAGTAAACTGAATAGAGCAAAGTACAAAGATATCCTGAATGAAAACCTGTTCTACAGAGCTCAAGAGCTCAGACTGGGCTAGAAGTCCACCATCCAACATGTCACTGACAGAAAACACACACAGAAGTGACAGAAGTGACTTAGAGACAACTCGGTTAGTATTTTAAAGTGCACCAGCCAGAGCCAGGACTTAAATCCCATCAACAATCTTGTGAAGTGAAGTGACCCAAAAAAACGTGCCACCAAAGGCCTCCATCCAACGGGACTGAGAAGATTTACGAAGAAGAATGACAGAAAATCCAGGTGTCCAAATCTGGTAGCATAAAACCCAAAAGGACTTGAGGCTGGAACTGCTGTAAAAAGGTACTCCAAGTGAAAAGTCTGAATACTTTTGTAAACGGGATACTTCAGTAAATAAATATGCAAAAAAAAAAATTGTTTTTACTGTTATTATTGGGTACTAGGAGTAGATTAATGACATTTTCTTTTTAAACAACTGTAGCATTAGGCTGCAATGTAAAAAAAACTGCAAAAGGGGAGGTGAGGCTCTGAATATTTTCTGAAAGTAAGTGCTTTAATGACAATCCTTAATTTTCTATTTCTATTTTTGGAGCAAATTTAGCCACTTTTCATTTCTATGAAAAAAAACATGCATTAAATGTTATGTAGATGAAACAGCTCTAATACAGATGAGCAGAAGTCTGGTTTGAATTTGTCCATTCAGTGTTCTGGAGTTCATCATTCAGACGAGCTGCAGGCTGACACACACTGAAGAATCCAATCAGGGTTAGTAAAAAGTCAGATCCCACAAGCAGCAAAATGGTGGAAAACCTAATGACCAAAAACATGGGTTTACATAGACTTTTGCCAGTGATCTGGAGTATTATTATCAGTGAGATAGACGGGCAACGCAGAACCACAGAACAACTTATATTCAACAAACAGTAAGCCTAACAGCAAGCACACAAACATACACAGAGTAGTTACGACAGTGTCTTCTGTTTGCTGTCTTATATCAGAGGAGAACTTACAGACACCAGGATTGATGTCATTTTTCCTTTAGAAATGTGAAACTTTTTACTGTGACCAGGTTTTGGTAACAAGTTAAACAGTGTTCACCTTCTCCCTGTTAGTGTGTGAGCCAGAGGCAGAGACAGACAGAAGGAAGAAGAGAAGAGGAAAGCAGAATCCAGACCGGAGGCCTTACCCTGGGGCTGGGGCTGCCAGGAGGAGCCCCCCTGGGTTGAGTGGGGCTCTGGACCTGCGGCCGTGCCCGGCTCCTCCGGCCCCGACAGGCCCAGACCCACGGGGAGGGAGAGGTGCTCAGCAGAGGCAGAGGTGGCAGCAGCTGCAGCAGCAGGGGGCGCTGTGGAGGGAGAGGGCACACCAGGAGCCTGGGATGAGGAGGGGGGAGACGAGACGGACGAGGAAAACGGAGGGAGAGCCATGGGGAGGGGGAGAGGA
>NC_051448.1:22617931-22620298 GCF_001649575.2 Kryptolebias marmoratus | reverse complement strand
TGGGGAGGGGGAGAGGAGGAGGGGTGGGTGGGGGAGGCGGTGTTGGGCAGGAGATGCCAAGAGGGGTGTGGCTGTGTGGGATGGTGACGGGTGAAGGTGCAGGGAACATGGGGGGCCCGTTGGGGGATGGGGATGGGGGCTTTTGGCTGAGAGGGGACGGTGTGGCCACGGGGATGAGAGGCCGCGGACCCGTCGCTTTCCCTGGTGGGCTGCTTATCATGACAGGGGGCGAGGGGGGCAACGGGGTAAAGTTGGATGCTGACCAAACCACGGACTTAGGTGGAGGAGTTGGAATGGGGGCGGGGACTGGAGCCGGATTCAGGGCTTGCGGAAAGGCCTGCTGTCGCCGTGGAACCGTGGCGTAGTGAGGCAGGACAGGGTGGAAGGCAGAACCGAGCGAGGTGGCGAAGCGGGAGGCCGACTGCCTGAGTGGCGGGGTTGGGGGTGCAGTGGAGGAGGGGGACGGTGTGCTGGGAGCTGGGTAAGTGGGCGTGGATGGAGATACGGGTGTGGAGGACGTCCTGCTGTACTCCAGAGGTGTGGGAGTGTAGAGTGTGCTTTCAAAGGCTGAATACAGTGTTACGGAGGGTGGGGGGAGGGCGGAGGAAGGAGGAGGGAGGAGAAAGCAGCCGATACGGACACAGGAGGGAAAAAACAGCAGGTCAGGAGAGAGAAGGATGGAGGAAAAGGAGGAAACAAAGAGAAGGGGGCAGATGAAGCAGGAAAAACCAGCACAGAGCGAAACAAAACTTCTATTCCTGGTTGTGGTTTCTGTGACACTCCTATAGGATGTTAGTGGACATGAGTTAGACCGAAGACAGAGCCAGAGACAAGAAGCTTGTTGAAAGACAATAAAAGACTAAGTGGACAGAGGAGGACATTTCCGCCCAAGTTTATCCCTTCTCACACACCTGAAGAACAGAATCTAACCCTTTACAGGGTAGGAGGTCTTATCCACACAGAAACACCATGTTTCATTTGTAAAAATATCCACAGGACCATTTCTACACATATCTCCATCCACATAGAAAGACAGAAAAGTGGTAGCTATGCCAGGCCTGGAAGTGACAGCCACAAAAATACACCAGAAACAGGAAACCAGGCATGCAGCATGAGCCTGAAGCTTACAGGCTGGGTGTAAAATGTAAACACAAGAAGAAGAATCAGACATACTTGGACTTGAGTTAGATTAGAGGTGGGGATATGGCATTGTTGTTTTCAAAAGGTTGTGTTTTGGCTGTTCACATGAAAACAAAAGGATAGCGGTTCAAGATGGGTTCACTCTGAAACCTACTTTTTACAAAAAAATACAGTTTTGAGGCTCCTAGGAAACTGTTTCCGTATGGATGCAGGGCTGAAACAATTAAAAAAATTGTACTTTACAAAAAACTCACTTGTGTGGGCAGCCCCTAATACTAGAGCTTCACTGCAGCCACATAAAGTGTTGTTGAAAGAACTACAGTACATCCCCTACAGCTATAAGCTGTAATGAATCTTCAATAATGCAAGACTTACACTGCATCAACATAACTTTAATAGTGAAATTTTAAATAATGTAGACTGGCCTTTTTCCCAACTGTTCATGAAAGAGAGGTTTGCCTCACAACTTGTGATGGAGCTCTGAGTTCTGCACCACGCCACAACTGGAGCAACATTTATCATAATGCAACTAAAAAGTGCAGAAGAAGGTGAACCTAATATTAGGCTAGGATAGGCAGCTGCCGTGAATCCCATGATACAAGTGGCATCAAAAAATACAGATTAAAATGACAGCACAGGTGCAATTTATTTGTGTTTAAAAAAGATACCATCTAAAATTGAACTGTTTCAGTCTCGCTCCACACATGCTCCATGGATGTAAACAAGCGGCGAAGCTGCCCCGGTCCCAAGCGTTGTGCAGAAAAAGATCACCCCGTCACGGGAAGTTTGGCAAGCCAATTCATCAAATAGTATTTAGACAGAATCTTCCAAGCAGATACCAGTAATTCAATTCTTCGACGTCAAAAGGAACATTTCATCTATAAAAACAAACGTCTCTCATCCTATCAACAGTCAATGTTTCAGATATCTCAGATGTCACTCTTAGTAAAACAAACAACTTGACTTTTCCACATTTATGTGTATTAGGCTTTCAGCTCTAATTATCCATAAATGCATTCTTTGATTAGAATCAACACTGTAATATCAGAGATATCCTGCCTGGAAAACCTCCCATTTTATTAATCTACCATGTGGTTGTGGATGTTGTAGGGTTGTGTTGGTTAACGCGACTCTGCAGTATTGTGTGGACATCGGGGGCAGTTCCTCTGGATTGGCAGACCGGGGTGGTGGTCCCCTTATTCAAAAAGGGGGACCGGAGGGTGTGTT
>NC_051448.1:22569043-22616751 GCF_001649575.2 Kryptolebias marmoratus | reverse complement strand
TCTCGGCTGGCCTGGGAACACCTTGGGATTCCCCCGGAGGAGCTGGACCAAGTGGCTGGGGAGAGGGAAGTCTGGGTCTCCCTGCTTAGGCTGCTGCCCCCACGACCCGACCCCGGATAAGCGGAAGAGAATGGATGGATGGATGGATGGATGGTGGTTGTTTATAAACTTAAGTTTCGTTTTAATGTCTAAACTGAAAAAATTTCCAAATATATCTAATATATTCAATATATATTCAAAATCCATCGTATCCCATACAAATTAAATTGGATATATCCAGTATTTACATTATGACTAATTAAAACCATTCAGACATTAATAAATGTAATAATGACTACTGGCAACAATATAATTTTAAATATCTACAAAGATATTATGGACATCTGCGTATTGAAATCTTCATGAGATATAATTTTAAACAAGAATATAAGATTCATAAATCTTAGGAACTCAGAGCCCAATACACATGAATATGAAAATGAAATTTTTTTCCAGGAAAATTTTGTTTGAGGTGTCTGAAACATTGATTCTGGACAGGAAGTAGATCTTAGATAAAAAAGGAAGGAAGGAAGAAGGAAGGGAATTGCAGGGTTCCATGCCTGTGCTTTGGTTTGGGCCTCTGGTTTCTTCAGTGAATTCTGCAGCTTATACAACTAAAACCTGCTGTTTTACATCAGATCTCAGTATCGATGTCTTATAGTTTACTGGACATTTACAGGACAACAGATTCTTTTTCTTGATTCTATTTACCAAAGTCATACTTTCTATTTTGATTCACCTTCCTACAAAACATGTATTTTGTTAAATTAGTCAGCTACTAGTTTTATCCTTCATAGATATACTCTTTATAGTGAAGCATTATTATATCCTGAAATTATTTACTGTTTTTAAACACCCTGACAGCAGAACATTCGGGTGAAGAATGGCAGAATGAGGCAAGAGGTTTATTTTCCTCTTTGTTCATTATGTCATGAATCTAACCTAATTTAGCTGAGCCCTTTTTCACTAATTACCATTATTATCAAAGCCTTAACAGTGTGGTAAGGAGCTGCCATGTGTGTGCTGTAGGGTTGTTAATCCTCAGATCACCATCTGCCTCATTTCTCTTCAGCAGAACTGAAATTGTACACTCTTTGCAGGCCTCAGTCTTGTGACCGGATTTAGTCTTGCTCTACACACCACTTACTGCTTACAAACAAAACAGCAACACAAACTGAGCAGAAATCCATCCACTGATTTTTCCTATACTTAGATTTTATCCTCCTACGGCCCCTGTTTCTGTCTAAAACAGTGTGATTTCTTTATTTCTCTAAATGCATGACAAGTCTGCAATTATCGTCCCATCGTTACAGATTATTAAAAAAAACATGCATATGTGATCATAAATTGTATATTACAGTGGCAGACTTCTGATCCTATTACTGCCTCTTCACACTCGTCTTCATCCTTCTCCACAGTTCATCAGCCCCTCTGTTCTTCCCCTCCTCCCTGTCAGTGTCTCTGTGGCTGAGCAGATCATGTCACCGCACAGGGCCCAGCTTTGCTCCACTATGCCACAGCGTCTAACACCCAACCCAAAACTGGGATCATAAAGAGCTGGTCCCGCACACATAAGCATGTGGAGTGCGCATGCACACACGAGAGGACTAACGAGCCAAACTGTGGTCAAGCTCCTCCTGTGTCAAACCTGCTGGTCTTTTAGAACAACTCTGATGTTAGAAAGCAACTAAAGAAAAACAGGAGATCTGGAAAATGCACTTTTTAAACAGTCAATTTAAATTAAAAAAAAAGAAGACAGTTAAATAATTTGGGTATTAAGCTGTCTAGATAAAGAAAATGTACAAGAGGCTTAAAAACTGGAACTATATACAGTTCTAGTTGCAGTTAGCCACTATTAGCTACAGCTAGTACAAGCCCATTGTATGGGATCATACAATGATGACAACATACAGCATTTACTTACTAGATTGAGGAGGTAGCTGATTAAAGTTAAAGTACCACTGATTGTCACACACCTGAGTATGTGAAATTTGTTCTCCGCATTTGACCCATCCCCTGAGGGAGCGGTGAGCAGCAGCGGTGCCGCACTCTGAAGGTGCAAAGATGCTCCTGGGACAGTCCAGCACATAATAGTGGGATGTAAGAGTCAGGCAGGTAAAGCAGACATGGAACGCCATAACCAAGTGGCTGGAACAGTGTACAGGAACATCTGTACCGAGTATGGACTGGAAGTCCCGCAGTCACAGTGGGAGACTCCACCAAGGGTGGTGGAGAATGACAGAGCTGAGATACTGTGGGACTTCCAGATCCAGACTGACAAACAGGTGATGGCTAACCAACGGGACACTGTGGTGATAGATAAGATACAGAAGAAAGCAGTGGTAATAGATATAACAGTCCCAAGCGACTGTAACATCAGGAAGAAGGAGCACTAGAAGCTGGAGAAATACAAAGGGCTGAAAATAGAGAAGTTATGTAGAGAAGTGCCAGTGGTTATCACAGCACTCAGTGCTGTGACTCCCAAACTGGAAGAGTGTCTCCAACAGATCTCAGGAACAACCTCAGAGATCTCTGTCCAGAAGACTGCAGTCCTAGGAAGAGCTAAGATACTGAGGAGAACCCTCAACAAGCTCCCAGGCCTCTGGTAGAGGACTCGAGCTATATATAACCACACTGTATAACAATGTTGACCATTTACACACAGCAATGCACCAAATCAAAGTTTCAAACCTTTATTTTCTAAAAACTAACAGTTTTGTGGAAAATGTTCCATCTTTGTCAGAGGTAATTCTATTTGATTATGGTATCACATCAGAACTTAAGCAAAGCAATGCCTGAAATCACTATACACACATACAAACAAGTCTGTATTTCTACCCTTATTAGGATATCATACTGACCTCCATTCATTTCTGTAGCCTTACCCTGATCCTTATATTAAACCTAACCCTAACCCTAACCAAAACTCAATTCACACCATAGACCTTAACCTAATCCCAAATCCAAAATTATGATCTACCTTATCAGCACCACACTATGGTTCCCATAAGACTACTAGTTTTAATAACGTAGGTGATTATACCAGAAAAGAAGAAGAAAAAAAAAACAGGAACACACTCATGCACTTATTTTCTGTACTCAGCTCATTATGATGTGCTAAATGTCAACTCGCATTAAACTCAGCAGTCTCATATACCCTAACAGAATGTGTGTGTGTGCGCCTCTTTAGTATTATATGATTATTGTGCATGACATGTGGAAAAACACCCCTGCCCCTCATCTGGGGGCAGTTCCATGCACTTGTGCACACATCAACCCAAACAGCTGCTCCCGGGGGTCCCAGCTGTGATTCTTCCTCACAATGTATTTTTAGTCTATGAGTAACTCCACTGAACTGGGTCCACCTCTGTGTGTGTGTGTGTGTGTGTGCTGACAGGCTGATTGTGGCAGTGAGGCATGCCATACAGCACAGCCTTCCCTACTGACCCACAGTCCAGGAACTCAGCTAATTTATCTTTCCAACAACCAAACGCTCCTTTTTCTCAGTTTGTGTTTGCAGTGCCAGCACGAGTCCACATGGGCCTCCACTTTGTTCCTTCTGATGAACTGAAGTGCTAATCACATCCAGTGAGTACTGTAAACTTTTAAAAGTAGACTAAGATAGCGGTAAACTGTGACCGTAAAATAAATTTATTAAAAACAAAAGAGAGGTAGGGGCTCGTGGTGCTCACACGCAGAAATACTGATGAAATCAGTTTTGTGGTTTTATTTGAACCAAAGTATGTTGGACATTTTGTTGTTGCTTTAGGAAACTCTATTAACCTGACCAAAAAGGAAACATATGTCTGTTTTCAATGTAAAAAAATTTGCAATTCTTTGTAAAATAATACTTCAATGAAAACTGCAATAAAAAAAGCCAAGTATTTCTTGAAAGCATTAGACGAATATCATCTTATGATGAGAAATGATGGCATTATAGCCGTTTTGGTCAAACCTCATAAATGATGTGTGCAATCTCATGCAATATTGCTAGATCTGTTAGCGCATTAAATGTGTTGAAGGTGACTCTCAGCTACTACCACATCAAACTTGAGCTCAATACACATCTGGGTTATAGCCTTTTTTGTGTTTACTAAGGTTAATAAGCAAGTTGAATCCAAAGGTTAATCAGTTGTAGCTGTATATTCAAAGATAACCTTCTGAGAGTTTCACTAAAACTGTTCAGTGGTTCAAGAGATATTTCGCTAACAGACAGACAAATATACACGCACACACAAAAATGGGTAAAATCAGTCTCTTTGACTTCAGCAACAGGTGATGAAAATCAGTTTGAACTCTAAAAAAACCCCAAACACTTTCATGTGTGTGTAATTTCCCACAATGCAATGTCAGAAGAAAACAAGGAGCTGTTCACTACTGAAAATAAAAAAAATGTGTTTCAAATGATGATAAAACAATTTTAATCATCACTTTTAGTAAAGAGAGTGGAGAACTCGGGGACAAACTGGACAAGTGGTCCTACAGTTCTCATCAACAATGGTTTATATTAATCAGATAAAAACCAAAGATTCACACATGTAGCATCAGTCTGGACACTCACACGGGTGTGTGTGTGTGTGTGTCACTCACCAGCATTGGAGATGCGTCTCCCTCTCTCCCAGTCCTGCTGCTCTCTGTCCAGCTGCTCCTGCTGCTCCTTCTCCAGCCGCTCTCTCTCCGCCTTCTCCCTCTCCATCAGCTCGCGCTCAGCACGCTCCTGCTGCTCCTGGCGTTCCCTCTCCGCCTGCTCCGCCCTCTCCTGCCGTTCGCGCTCCTGACGCTCCGCCGCCTCACGCTCCAGGCGCTCCCGTTCCTGGCGCTCCTGCTCCTGGCGCTCCTGCTCCTGACGTTCCCGCTCCTGGCTCTCTCTTTCCTGGCGCTCCCGCTCCACCTCCTTCTGTCGCTGCAGCTCCTCAAGCTGTCTGCAGGAGACACAGGGAGCAGAGAGGAGGCAAAGTTTAAATCTGCAGGGACGTCTGGTTTTAGACATTTTACCAGGAAAAATATAATTTGGTCTAAAAAACAAACACCCAGACATATTTATGTGCAGGAAAAATTTTGTAAAACTGTTGTCTGAGTTTGAATCAACCCTCTTAAGAAATTTATAGCCTTGTCATTACGTAAGTCATTATATAAGAATTGCTCTTAAGCACAGTAATGTCACGGAACCACTGCACATGTGAGCACAAATAATTTGTAAATGTGACCAATGCACTTCACCTTTCATGCAAGAGTTTTACACTGAGATCATCCGATGTCGAGAAATGATGGAGTTTGTACTCATTTTGGTCAGAAGTTAAAAAATAACGTCATGCTCAATCTCATGCAGAGTATGTGTTGAGGACTCAAATACTACAACAACATCAACAACAACAACAAACAGACTGTAACAGTTGTGCCTTATCAGTCATAAACTGAGTTCTGCTGCTGGTGTTGCGTTCGCTCCATCCATGCTGTTCCAGGTTTGGTCAGTAGGTGTCAGCAGAGGGCAGCAGCAGGAACCTTCTGCACACTAAGACTGAAGCCATCAGCAGAGGAGGAAAAGCACAGAACTGCACCGTGTGAGCATGTTCAGAGTTTGGGCATGTAGACTTGAAATGTGGAAAAAAAAGTGACAATTCCTGTGAGTAATAAAACAACTGCATCACAGCTCAGCTAAATAATTAATACACTAACTTCAGTGACAACATGTAGGAATGACTTGATCAGTGATGCAAAAAAACCAACAAAAAAACAGCAAAATTATTGAATAAATTTTGAAGGGTGGCAATGGAGCTACTGCCTGGAATTTAATCTAACAACTTTATTCTCTAAAGCCCAACCGCAATTTGGGACTTTATTTTGTAATATTCTAAGCAAACAAAATGTGAAGAGAACCAAGATCAAAGAAAATGTTAAAGCTGGCAGTGGCTCATTAGGGTCGCCATGGTAACCACATACCTGTGTTCCCTGATAAGACAGGAAGACAGTAAAGCAAACTAGAAAGTAATCCTCAAACAAACGGTCACTGTGCAAAAAAATACAAGTTAAATTAAATGTCTGAACTGTAAGAAACAAAAACATCTGGCCATCACGTGTAAATTCTTAAGAGACTAAGATGATTTATGTAGGAGATGTGATATGTTACACAGACTGTTTAAAGAGATAATTGTGAGCTCAGATACAGTGGAAGTCAATGAGAGTTTGGATTCATACACTTTGCACTCTGTGGTGGTTTGAGAGTAAACTAAGTACTATAACAAAAAGAGACTAGGTTAAAAAGGACAAAAATGTTTATGATTTGATGCATAAACTGTATAAGTAGTGCAAACAGCATGAGAATTAGAAGAATCTTTTTTACCAAAATTTTGGAAAGTTTAGACAGCTTTAAAGTTAGTGTGTGACATCAGTCTGAGATGAACATTTTGTGGTGAAATCTTAGAAAAAAATTCAAAGATTTTTTTTTTTTTAATAAAATACCCTTCAAGACAATGTTTCTAAAACTATATGCAGAGATTTCTTAGGATACGTTTTTATTGTTTGTGAGGCCTTGGGTCTTTGTTCACATTAGAGGGCCACTCAGGACAAAGATATCCAAAGCCAGTGCCCCAGCAAGACTCAAACTTGTTTGGAAGGACAAATCGGTGTCAAGGCTACCGAAGGTAGACTCCTACGTCCATATGTCTTGTCAGTCCTTCTTTATGCTGCAGAAACCTGGAGTGTGAAAGCTGAGATAAAGAAAAGAATATGAGCTTTTGAAATGACCAGCTAACATCACCTGTTTCAGGTGCACTGGTCCTTCCACACTACAAATGTGGAGGTTCACTGTAAAGTCCACATTCTCATTGGAGATCATGACTCCTTCCTAACACAGATCAAGAAGAAGAAACTAAAGTGGCTTGCCCATGTAGTGAGGGCCAAGGGAACTCTGCCAAATGTGCTCCTCCAAGAAAAAGCTGAAGGAAGCCATAAAAGGGGAGTCCCCCTTGTCAACTCGGTGTTGACTTGGTGGCTGCGGAGCTCTTATGCCCAACTTTCTGTGACCCGTTTAAACTCAGAATGACATTTCCACTGGGATGTCTGAGATCCAGAGCTCCAAAGAGGCCTGGGTTTTGCCAAAATCCCATCATTTTTCAGAGATTTCTTTTAAGCAAATTTTATTTACACTGTACAATGTACAATAACCAAAAGTAGCATACTATTTCTGATCAAGCTCTACATTTTTATGCATTTTCTGTATGGGCTGTCCTAAAGTTGTGTCAGAAGAAGCCATTTTTAATTTGTGGCTGAAGCAGAAGACTAGCAGCTGAATAGGAATAAGGGTGCTTTATACTTGTGCTGTGGGACTCTTACATAAACATCACCTGGAACGAAGTGTCTTGTTAAGGAATACATGCTCAGCTGATGTGAAAAGGGAGTGTTCAGAAGTTTCAGGAACAAATAAATGTCACACAGAGGGTGTGAATGCTGTGCACGGTGGAAGAGTGACAGATCAAATGTGAAGTAGGAGGAAGATGGAAACGGTGGGAAGTTGTAATCTTTCAGGTTCACACACCAACAAACAGAAGGTTCCCTGTGGATCTTTTATTGAATTGAAAAGCTGCCATGTAGTCGTCACATCTGTGATTCATAGATTCATAAATCACACAAGCAATGAAAGAGAAGATGGGAAATGGAGCTGAATGTTAACATGCAACACACACACACACACCAAAACACCGTCAGGTCGCCTGCCCTCACTCAGCCTGTTCTTCGGAAAGCTGACTCACAGTTAAAAGTCAATCATCAGCATAACTGTTGCTTTATGCAAACACTCCCCCTCTTTCTTTCCATCCGCCTGACACACACAAACACACACTCATGTTCCCATTTGTGTCGTCATTCAGAGCGGTGGTGTCACAGCTGTCACCTGGTTCTGTTTTCAGTGAAGAGAACCTTGTCTGATTTAAACACCGTGCTAAAAGCAAAATTAACTCTCTCACTCCTTATAAAAATTAAAGTTCTGATCAATTTATTCCTTACCTGAGATCTGAACTCGGACAACATTTAAACTGCAGTGAGGTCAGTTTAAACAGGCAGGAATTAATCATGATTTTAAAACATAAAAGCCATTTTTCTTTAAACGTACCATCTAACATTTATTAATAAAAATGTGACTTCAGTTCAAACTGACTGAGCAGCAGTTTAACACCTCTAAGCAGTAACAATTACCACCAAGAAAGAGACATCATGAAGACCAAGGAACTCTTCACATAGGTCAGAGACGAAGTTAGAAGTACAGATAACTGTTGGGTTATAAAAAATGTCCCAGAATCCTGAACATCCCACAGAGTTCCATTAAAATCTTTATAAAATGGAAAGATGACGTCATCGCTGCAAACCTGCCAAAAGAGGGCCGTCCACTAAAACTCATGGAGTGGATAGAGAGGGCATAAATCAGGGAAACATCTAGGAGGCCAAAGGTAATGCTGATGGAGCAAATCGAACACCTCTCATTGTGCTATCATCACCCCCACGGTGAAGCACGGTGGTGGCAGCATCATCTCTAGGGATGCTTCTCATCAGCAGGGTCTGGGAAAATTGTAAGAGTTAAAGAAAAGATGGATTTGAGCAAAATATAAAGAAATTCTTGAGAGGAACCTGTTTTAATCTTCCAGAGATTTGAGACATTGTCCTGTTTGAATCTTGCTGGATCTTCCAGCAAGACAATTATCCTAAACACTCTGCTGAAGCTACACTCCACTGGCTTAAGAAGAACCATTTAAAGGTCCTGGAGTGGTCCAGTCAAAGCTCAGAACTCAGTCCCAGTGAGAATCTCTAGTTTGATTTAAAGATTGTTGGACACAAGCAGCACCCATCCAACCTGAAGGAGCTGCTGCAGTTTGGTCATGAAGAACAAACAAAAAGTCCAGAAGTTAGATGGACCAAGATCATGGAGACAAGAAGACTCTTGCTGCTGGAACTGCTGCAGAAGGTGGGGACAGAAAATATTGACTTTTGATGTTATACATCACAGGTGTCAAACTCCTTTCCTCGGGGGCCGCTGTCCTGCATGTTTTAGATGTGTTCTTGCTTTAAAATGGTTTAAATGGATGACTTGTTCCCATGCTCCTGGAGAACTTGATGATTTGGTGAGGAGCTAATCAAACCATATGAATCAGGTGTGTTGGAGCAGAAAAAAACTAAAACCTGCAGGACAGTGGCCCTCAAGGCCTGGAGTTTGACACCTGTGTTATACATGATAAGGTTTTCTGTTGTTTTAGTCTTATTTTTTGTTTGTTTCACAATTATTATTTTTTTGCTTATTCTAGGTGGTAGTTGTTGAAATGAAAAGATGCAAACTCAAAAAATATTCTTTTTTTTTAATTTTACATTGAAGGGGAAAAGCAGGAAGAATGCCAGGGTAGGATGGGGTGGGGATCTCTAAGTACAACCAGTTGAACACAGATCATAAGAGAGGCAGCGAACTTCACCTGATCTGTTTTCAGTGTCATTGGACCCTCACCTGTTCAGAGAGAACAATCAGGGATGAAAGACAAGAAGGATGGAGGGAAAGAATGAAATGGTACAAAGTACAGAAGTTCACACACATACACACACAGCTGTCCCAGTTCTCACGCTGCCTCAGAGGTCGATTGATGTAATTACAGAAACACTGAGCTAACCTGGATTCTTATAGGCGACTAAAGTGTGTCGGGGCCACATCTCTAAGGGTTTAACTGTCCTCCTCTGTGGGCTTTCCTCATCGACAATAATATATACACTCTGGTAGCAAATTAGTCCCTGTGGGATTCACAGTACTAAAACTGCAGCTGAGCATCTCAGTTAAATATAACTCGTGTTGTGATGGCAGAAGAATTAGTCTAATCAACGAGATCAGAAATGGTTCCACCTTTTTTATTCCACTTGGCAATTTCCTGCTTAAACATGGTTCAGATGTTGCCACGTGGCTGGAGCTGAGACGAAGTTTAAACAGACAACAAGACTGCTTTCCTATGCAAAACAGAAGTCAAAATTTTAACACTGCATGTATATAAAAGCTTTATTTTAAACAGACAATATGTAGACCAATAAACCCACACACTAAATATAACATGAGGATCACAGGGGGCTGCTGGTGATGCAACCGACAGGCAACATCCACTTATTTCCAAGCAGCTTCAGCTATTTGACTGCAGCTTGTTTCCACAGATTCAGCACCCAAATACAAGCAGCTGAGACATAAAGACTGAGGCAGAGTCAGCAACCTGACGGGCTCTCACATCAACATCATCGGCTAAATTAAAGCCCCAACATTCCTTCAAGGAATGCATATCGCTGGCTGCCTTTCATGCCAAAGTTTTAGACTGAGACCATTTTATGATGTTAAATAATGGAGTTGTAGCCGTTTGGTCAAAACAAGAACAACATGCAATATCTCGTCGGATCTTGCACAATCTGTGAGCACTCAGAGTATGTGTTGTGAATAACTGTCAGCTACTCCCACGCAAAATTTTAGTTCAGTATTTGTAAAATGTACAGAGTTGTAGCCATTTTTGTGTTCGCTAATGTGGATTAGCTGTGTCCATCTTGAACTGGTTGTTGATGCCACTCGTTATTTTCCACAGCTGTTCAGAGAACACGTTTAAAAGTGCTGCAGCTGTGAACATCAGCTGATCTCAGCCCAGCAACCTCAACCGGGACATTTTCATGTAAATTATTAGCCCTGAAAAACGACAGTGTCCCCTGCTGCAGAGACACATCCAAACAAACAAACGTGACCCAACAGTGACCGAGCCATTCGTCTTGCGGTGCCTCATTTTTCTCTTCCACCCGTCGCTGAAGAGCTTGAAGCTGCTGAATCAATCCTAATTAGAGCAGAGAGGCAAGCTCAGCTGCACCATTGTTTCCTCTGCAGTTGGTAAATGGCTCAGCTGGCACTGATGAATCGTTTTTTGCTCCGAGGCCATTTAAACTCTTGATTGTTGGACAAATTTGCCCTAAAAGGACAACAGGAACCAGGTAGGATGAACCAAGTTCAGCATGAGCTCCTATTTTATTCCACAAAGCATTTTAGAATGGTAACCACACACTGGAAATTATGAACGTAACACACATGCAAAGCATTCCCTTCAGCAGCAGATCATAACATTCCTGAACAATGCGCACACAAACTTAAAATAACTTGTTTGTAAGGACATGGAAGCAATGTGAGTGCTGGACGATAAATTATGTAAGCAAACGTCTGTGAGCTGTGTGTGTGAATGTATAAGTGAGAGACAGAGCCTGTCATCTGTCACAGGGACACCAGGGATTTACAGTTCACTGCAGCGTTTGGATGTGATACCATAAGTTATAACACATTCCTGCTCAGTGAGAACTTTCTCAGTGTCAGAACTTTACAAGCTCACAGACACTTAATAAAAAGGACACTTAATGAGCTAATTTGTCTTCACAACACAAACATCCCTACATGAGTCACTTTCACTTACTGACTTGGCATTTTAAATTTAAAACATGATCAAATGTTTTCTTATTGTTCCTCTGTTTGTATTACTGTATACAGTAATTTTATATTTATATTCGTCTGTCTGTTAGCAAATACCTCATGAGGGCAGATTTAAAAAAACTCTAATCAACCTTAGCAAAAAAAAAAAAAGCTGCTAAAACTCTGAGTGCCAACAGACTGTACATAATGTTAGCGCTACAAACAGCTGCTATTTTTGTTAGCAAACAACTACAGGATTTTACACAAAGTACTTTGTAATGCCAACTTGACAATGATGTAAAAATCTGTGACATAACGTTTGAGTCTGAAGTTGGTTTGAGACAACAGAAATCCACTTTGGTTTTGGCTGACTTCAGACTAGCCATAAGCTCATCAGTCCTGTCAGACTTAAACTCTGTTTCTCTAAACCCAGGCCGTTCAAAGAGCTATCTGCTACAGGTGAGATATTAATTATGCATAACTTCTACACAGAATCCCTCTTCAAAATGGCTACAATGTTCATTTGAAATAATTTATTACTGGCGGTTTTAAAAGTGACAGTTTTAACTTCAACCTGAACTGCCATCTTCCAGTTCTCCAAGATCCATTTAAAACCTGATTCTTTCTTATTAACTCACACAGGGAGTCAGACTGTTGATGGGCAGAGTGTTTCATCACTTCCAGGAAGCCTAATCAATCGTCCTTTTTACACAGCTCTTCCTCTCATGCAGCTCTCTCTTTCCTCTGAGTCAATCTGCCTCACAGGGAAACGTTACAGGATTCAAAGCTGTGAAAAAGCCTCCCGCTCCATTTAGCTGGCGTCTTACTCGCCTCCTGACAGGAGTTGCCAGGGAAACCGTTGCTAGGGGAGCGTGGGTGGGCGGCATGGCCTGAATCCACACATGCACACAGACGTACATGAACTTGCTCGGTGTATTCCTTCTAAAGAGTTACTAAGTTCAAAATGGTACTGAAAACATCTGTAAGAGTAAGAGGAGGAGAGCTGCACAGACAGGATCTGCAGTCATTACATTTAAAAACTTATTCAATATCATAGATTTTAAAATGACCAAAGATTTGACCCCAAATTCCACAGGGAAAGAGATGAAATAACAACATTAAAGGCCTAGCATTCCTTGACGGACTGCATATCGCCCACCACCTTTCCTGTGAGAATTTTAGACTAAAATCTTCTTATGGTAAGAAACGACAGAGTTGTAGCCATTTTTGTCAAACCATGAAAGAAAACATTATGTGCAACCTCTAATGATAATGCAATATCTCGCGTGATCTCACATAACGCTCAGAGATCACGTTGTGAATGCCTCTTGGCTACTACCACACCAAATTTAAGCTCAATATCCATTTAAAAAAATAGTCACAGATGCATCTCTAACTTGTGTCTACAGAGCTGTATGCTGACATCTGCACAGGAGCTCTCCTCTGACAGAAAGCATCTGAGGTCCAAACCTGTCCTCATTTCAAGTGTACTCCAGCAGATTAAATGTGAAGGTGGCTGCCAAGTTGAGTATAAAGTGGGCCAAGGTGGGTACGATGTGGGCAGATTCAACAACAAAATCATTTCAATGGCCAAGAGTGCAATTTTGCAAGCTGTGAACATGTGAAAGTAAGCTGTGATTTTCAATAATTGGCTGTTCAAAACTCATTTGGACAACTGGCTGGATGCAAACACTCAGAATTCAGTGAGACCATGACTTAATATTAGCTTACTTTCTCACAACTTTCAGTGGCCAACTGATCTCCAGCAGTTGAAGCCCGGTGAGATCCCACCTTTACATCTGCTGATCTCTTCAGTTCCTGTTGCTGCATACTCAACAGATGTAGAGAAAACGGTGTCAAGCTGTTGTCATTGTGTTGTTTTGCCATTTCACCACATAGTGACGACTCTGCAGAATCTCCAGAGCTGTTGAAATCTGGCAAAACCTCCTGGCCAGTTGGACTTTGCGGCTCGCCTCACTGGCACACAAAACCAGGAAATGTTGTCTGAATGGAGATGAGCCCAGATAGACCATATGGGCCCACTCTAGTTCAAATCTGCAGCAGATAAACACACAAATACATTCCATGTGTCCTATGTCTCACTAACTAAAGACCCCGACCTTGTTAAAGCCACAGGACATATCGATTATTGTGGCACACCAGCATGTATGGAAGTATGTGTGCTTATGGCTGAAAATGTGGCTCTGAACCCATTATCCTCCGCCGCTGAAATGTAGATAATGACCGAATTATAGCCATTATCATTAAAGATAAAGAACTAAAAATGTGTGTGGTAGTAGCTGAGAATCTTTCCCAGCACACACTCAGAGTGACATCTCACAATATTGCATGAGACTGAAAACATCATTATGAACAAGGTTATAAAACTGCTCCAAACCGGCCCTTCTTAACATAACAAGATCTTAGTTTAAAGCTCTGACATGAAAAGTGGCGGGAGATATGAATCCCTTCAAAGAGTATTTAATGTTTGTGACAGTTTAGCTACTGAGTGTTAAAAAAACAAATGTAAGAGATACACACATCTTTTTTCTGCCATTTTTCTATCCAAACTTTGGTGAATCTCCCAGCACTCCTACTCCCACACAACACACAGCCTGTTATTTCCAGCTCATGGCTTTTTAATCCGAGAGTAGAACCCTGCATTTCTGAACAGGTGCTTCAACCGAACACTCTTCCCTTTCAGCCATTCATGAAGCTGCTCATCCATGCAACAATTCTTCAAGCACTCCTAAGGCAGCGGTGCCTGCCTCTTCATCTGCCCGTCTTCAAGAAAAGGATTAAACTGGAGGAAAAACATTTTCATTTGGACTGCTGAAGAACTTAAACTAACATGTTGAAGATGATATGAGCTGAGCAAGACTAAAATTAGCAAAACAGTAAAAGCTAAAAATAGCTAAACAGTATCAAAAAGCAGCAGAATGGAAAAGCTGTAAGTGGCAAAACAGGCCCTGAAAGTAGCAAAGCTGTAGCTAAAAGCTTAAAGTAGCATATTGGCAGCTATAAGAAGAAATTAGCAAAACAATAGCTAAAAGTAGCAGAATGAGAACTAAACTCTAAAAGTAACAAAATAGTAGCTAAAAGCAAAATGTAGCAGAACAGTAGCTAAAAACTAAAAGTAGCAAAATTGTCGCTAAAAGCTAAAAAAAGAGCCAAATTGAAAGTAAAATGTACAAAAAGAAGCACAGTAGCTAAAATTGGTAAAATCATGCTAAAAGCTAAAAGGAGCAGAACATTAAGTATAAACTAAAGGAAGCAGCAAGAAAGCTAAAAGTGGTAAAATTGTAGTTAAAAGTGGCAAATAGTATCTGAAACTAGCAAAGCTGTAGCTAAAAGTAGCAAAACCATATCGAAATGCTAAAAGTAGCAGAACAGTAGCTAAAAAGTCAAAGTAACATAATTGTAGCTAAAAGGAGCAGAGCAGCAGCTAAAAGCCAAAAGCAAGCTAAACCTCAAAAAGCAGCACGGTAGCTAAAAGCAGCATAAGAAAACAAAAATGAAGCAAGCATGCTGTAGCAGTTTTTGAAGAGAACAATGCTTTAAAGGAATTGAAGAGATATTTGTGTATTTTTTGTATAATTTTACTTTAAATCAAGGTAAATAACACAAAATTATGCAGTAGTAGTTTGCTTGCAAAAACCCATACAGAAGGATCTACAAACAGGAAAACAGTGAATTCTGACTTCACACAATAAGAAAGCCAGTGGAAAGAGGGTGCATCTGGGGGTGGAGGACTGAAGATTGAGAGAGAAAGAGAGCTTTACATTTCCTGTTGTCATGTGACCCAGTGGAAAATCCCATTGTCTGGCTTTTCCAGAAGAAACCCTCAAGTGAGGAAGAGGAGTCCCACTGATAAGTGAGTGAACCAGTGTGGTCACAGATGGATTTGGTCATCTGTTCAATGGTTAGCTGATGTTCCTAATAAGGGCCAGAGGTACGACTGGAGGACACAGGAATTATGATTGCTTTAACCTTATATTGGGAGCCTATTAACAGCACAACAGAATGGTGATAAAAATGTGACATGCTGTGAACTTTGATTGGCTCCCAATGATTCTGACATCACTACACAATCCTGGAGGTCTGGCTAATGAATTACAGTGTAGGTGGCAGCTTGGAAACAGTTTGACCATCAACCTACTGTATCAAAGGAAAAAAAAAAGAAAACGAACTAATGAATGACTTGTACTGAAATGATCCCAGCCCCTGGTGCTTGTCTGAAGCCAACAATACATCTTCAAAGTGTCTTTGATGAAAAATGTTGAAAATAAAAACAGCATCTGCTTAACAAGTCCTCACCTAGTTAAAATGCTGGGTTTTTGTCATGTAAAAAAGGAGTTGGTGATAATTTCAAAACTTTTCCCAGCTTTAATTTGACGTGCACTCACCAACCACTTTATTAACTACAACCTTTTTTTCAGATCTCAATATATGCAGGCGGAAGGCGTTTCTTCCACTTGTCTTAAGGTATCTATGGGTGTTCTGCAAGGCTCAGTCCAGGGTCCTCTTCTTTTTATAATTTACATAAACTGTGTAGACAGAAATGTGACACATGCTAAATGTATTTTTTATGCTGATGACATATTGCACTGTTGAAAATCTACAAGCAGCTTTTAATTCCATTTCAGTCCAACTTGTGTGATTTAAAACTTGGGTTGAATGCTGAGAAATTAAAACTAATGCTGTTTTCTAATGTTGCTGCCCATCACTACTTTTCAGGATTTTCAGATCGGAGTAGTCTCACAGCATAAATACTTCGATGTTATTATTGATAATGCTCTGGCCATTGCTTTCCATATCCAACAGCTGGTGAAAAAGTTCAAGTTAAAAGTTGTTTTTTCTTCAGAAATTTATTTTTTTCAACATTATAGTAACTGCTATGAGGAACTTTGTTCACAGTTTTTACCATGGCCCTATGACTGCAAACCCAAAATGAATACAACCAGCCCAACGAATCAGCCAACAATCATCAAGGAGCTGGTAATGTTGCTCTTCATCGTCAACTCACAGATTTAATACCACTATTGAACATACTTGGTCAGTTATACGGGAGAGAGGACAACTTCCCTGTTCCTGCCTCCAGTACACAACATGCACATGTAGAAATAGAATCCAGTTGTCTGATTCTGGGTAATTTGATGGTTAGTAAAATTTTCAGAAGAGCCTAAGCAGCAAAGTTATGTATGTCAAAAGTTAACCTACTACAAACCCTTTAAATATTTCTAACAGCCTGGGTTTAATTATATTTTTTTCTTCCACATAAGATGATGTCTGGATTACTGACGGCAAAGCACCAAAACATCCATCTGGGCCTCAAAAAGGTCCAAAGATCTGTCATCTTCCAAAGCTTTGCAGCATGTTCACTCTCCTTTTAAAGAAACACAACGTTCCATACTGGGGTGTGCTGCTACTTCATTCCTCCACTACATACTGCCCTCCCCAAGCTCCCGTCTTCTGTTCCACTCTCACTCTGATTCACACACACTTCGATCGTTCTCTCCTCCTGTTGAAACTGGCCTTCGTATCAGCAGATGACCTCAGTAACCTGTCCACTGTCTGCCTGTCTGTTAGCCGACGCGAAATATGGAGCACAAGAGGAGCTGGGGGTGGGATTGACAGACTGAGAGGAGGAGGGGGGCACAAATGGAGATGGAGGAAAACAGAAGGGTAGAAATGAGAATGCAAGAAAGAGAAAACAAAGAATGTGGAGCTGGCAGATTCTCAGACCTCCAGAGCTCATAAAATGTAAGTGAGATCCAAGTTCACCTTAAAGTGAATTAGGAGCACTGACTCAGAGCTAAAAAATGTCTGACTGACCGTGTGTGTGTATGCGCAAATAAAGGCTGCATATCTAAAACATAACATAGATACACATTGAATTCCTAAATTATTCAACATGAAAGACTGTAGATGATGTTTAACCAGCACATTTACATTCTGTTATGTGTGAGTTTAAAGATGATATTATATTAACTACTCATTCAAATACGAGCTCTACAAAATAGTCCACACACAGACATGGCTGGAGACTACAGTTTGCAAGTTTAATCCCAAACCTTATGACCATCCCTTCTGAATTTACTGTTGGTTCTTAAACAAAAAGCAACATACCCCTTTAAGTTAGCAAATATGAGCTGGTACAGAGCTTTAACAAAATATTTGTTCTTACGACACAAGACTATTAACTACATATCACAAGAATAAAGTTACTAAAAATCAATAGTACTCTGTAAGGACACCCTTTTCATGACCTATTAGAGTGGGGCTGGATCACAGCAAATCCTGGAGTGTCTCTCTTGGATTGTGACAAGACAACTATGGCATTCTGTCTGTCAAAAGTTGTCTCCATGACCTTGTTACAATAACTTTCATAGCCTAAGCATAAGGCCAGCGAGGCCAATCCTGCTTCAAAATGACAATAAGTTAGAAAAAGTTTTCCAAGGCCAAAAGATTCCAAAGTATGGGAATACTTTAAGTTAGCTTGAAAAATAACCCACCATAACTTCTTTTATGGTGCTAAATGCTCTGTAATAAGTTGGATTGTTTGTCACATATGTTTCAGTGAATAATTGTTTGAGGAAACTTTTAGACTAGAATCTAGGCTTGTGTTTGTTGATTAACGCTAATCAGTGTTATGTCGAGTTAATCCCCTGAGACTGCCCCCCCCAGCAGTTTTCTAATCAATAGTATTTTAGGTAATGCTAAAAGAAGAAATCTTGATCTCATTTTGACTCTTTTGTCCACTGTATCTGTCAAAACACATGGCTGGAAATGTCCTTTACTTAGGTGGGGGAACACATTCCAATACAACGCATGCATCTTTTAATGTGCCTGTTTTAAGCACAGTTGATTGGGTAGATGATGTTAACAGCTAAATGAATAATATTTAAATCATAGAAATTAATTTATAATTCATACAATTAATAAATGCAAGTCATACATAATGTGAGAAGAACCTTCGTCGGAGTTCCAGTCTCTATTATTCCATTTTAAATATTGTAAATGTTTCTCCCCCTCTTTCTGAAGGCAAAGCAATGTGACTGAGTTCCTGCAAAAGAAGGATATCTTAACATAATTTGCTGCAGTTCTTAGCAATAATATTCTTATTAAGGCTTTTTTAAAAAGACATAAACAATCAAAGATGTTAAAGATAAAATGAAGTTGTTCATTTTGGCTTTTGGAGGAAAAATGGTCATTTACATTTTTTGATGAATTATTATTTATAAATAATGACTGCCACAACCTCGCTATGGAAATGTTGTGCATGGTCAAGACTTTTGTGAATTGATCAGGCTGTGTCACAGATAACGAGGACCTCAGTGTGTCCTTATTACATCTCTGAAGACCTCCTATGATCACAACATATCTGCACTGTGGAAGCTCGGCAGCTGCATTATACCACAGAGACTTAAAACTATTTAAACTGATGATTGTTGTGCTCATAGTGACACCAATACTGCTCAATCAATAAATGACTTAATCAGGACCACAGTCCAATACTTGGAACTAATCAAGCACTAAAACTGGACAATATCCATGTCTTGTAAGTTGTGAATTGCAAATATCAAAATCTACAATATCCACAAAAGTTTTCACATACTGCACAATAAAGAAAACTTTTAAAAGAAAATGTGACTGATGAAAAGAAATAATGGAACCTTTTCTGAACCTTTAAGGACAGATGGAAACTTCAGAGTCAGTGTGTAAATGTGATTAAATGACTCCTACTTGCTGAGGCCTCCTGCTGTAATGATTTAAACTCGAGACACTCATCCATGAACCTACACAGTCATCCACACCTTGCCATTACTGTGGCGCGCATTAAGTTGTCCCTTCAGGTGTCTATTCAGATCTCCAGCTGCTCATCATCTGAACTGTTGTAATCAGTTGTCTTTAGTTTCTGTAACTGGAGTCTGATGTGTCTCAGTGTGTGGTCATGTTTGGGGACCATAAAAAAAAGAAAAAAAGAGACTACCATATTCAAAATTCAAAAGTTTGATGTCACATTCCAGCTGCTGTCTGTGTAAAAGTAAAGAGCAAATTCAACACTATGTGAGGATGCACAGACTTGTGTTTGAATGTGAGAGAGTATTGAGCTGGTCCTCAGTCAGCAGCTGCCTCTCATTAATACAACCCTGTGTGTGTGTGTGTGTGTGTGTAGCAGTTCTAGAGCCTCATCGTTACTTGAGGGAGAGGGGTCTTGCATGGACAAGTAAAACAAAAAGTTTTTGTCTTAGTGTGTGTATGAACAAGGCACCCGAAGGCTTCCTTTACTCACTTGTGTCTCTGTCATTGTTTGTGCAAACATGGTTAGAGTTTCATGGCACACTGACTACATGTTTAAACCTTGTTCACACGGGTTGTGGTTGTTTATGTCATACTTTCATCAGCTTGGCATTCTGTCTCAGTCTGCATCTTTACAGTGAGTTACAAAAGTATTCGCTAACCTGGGTATTTTTTTTTACCTTTGTTGCCTAAAACCTGGCAGTAAATCAGTAGAATTGGACCTTCACAAAATGCTCCTTCAGCTTGGATGGTGCTGTTTGTGTCCAACAATCTTTAAATCAAACCAGAGATTCTCCGTTGGTCTGAGGTCTTGGCTTTGACTGGCCCACTCCAGGACATTTAAATGGTTCTTCTTAAGCCAGTGGAGTGTAGCTTCAGCAGAGTGTTTAGGGTCAATGCCCTGCTGAAAGGTGGACCAAAGATTGAAGCAAGTTCTTCTCAAGAATTTCTTTATATTTTGCTTCAACTCTGGCCAGTTTCCCAGACCCTGCTAATGACAACCATGGCATGATGCTGCCACCACCATGAGTCACTGTAGGGATGGTGTTCTCAGCATGATGAGGGGTGCTAGGATTTGGTGGTGTATACATGGCATTGTCTTTAAATGGCCAAAATGTTCAATTTTAGTCCACAGCAACTTCTTCCACATGCTTAGGGAGTCCCCAGTGTTTTTTCTGGAATTCTTGGTATTTCTCTGATTAATGCTGTTCTTGTTTTGGTGGATGATCCTCCCTTCCTTATTTTAATATTGTACTCTGTGAGATGTTCAGGGTTCTGGGATATATTTACATAACCCAACCCTGATCTGTACTTCTTCACAACATTGTGTCTGACCTGTGTGAAGAGTTTCTTGGTCTTCATGATATATCTTGCTTGGTGGTAGCCCTTACTACTTAGAGGTGATTCTGGGACAGTCAGAACAGGTGTATACTGAGATTATTTCACACTTAGATTGCTCACAGGTGGGTCTTATGAGGCCTCTGAAAATAATGGTTGGAGGTTTAAAGCAAAAGGGGGTGAATATATATGCATGAACCACATTTTAGCTGTATAATTGTTTTGTTCTTGTCATTAGGCCATGCTTCTTACCTTCTCTGCAGGTCCATCTCCTCTTGCGTGGGGCCATTCTGTACCTGTTGGCCCTGTCGGGGCAGCGTGGGACCTGTGGAGGGCGAAACACAAGAAGACTCCTGTTAGTCCTTTCATTAGAAAGGCAAAAAGTTCCACGTCATGTCAAAATAAAAGGTTGGATCAAGCTTTGCCTGCAGAGAGTTGATGAAAGCCTCCCAACAGTTCAAAGAGGAAATAGGGGAAAGTGCTGGTTACCATGGAAACACAATATTTGTTAAAATATCATCGGTTTATTGCATCTTGGATGTCTTCAAGCTCTCTGAAGACAATGTTGATTTGTTGGAACAACTAATGGCGTGGACATTTTTTAAAAATAAATAACTAAAATGGCTTCTGGACTTCAGCTCAGCATGAGGAAAAGAAAAAATAAAAGACAGTAGTTGGACAACAATCTTGTCCTATATAATCCTGTATCCTGGCTGTCTACAGGCATTAGTATTTAAGGTTGGTGGAGAGGCTGCAGTGCACTCAGGATCCAAACATGAACCTCTGTGGGCTCTATAATCTGATTTCTTCCATCCTGTGTACATGTTGGACTGCCACGCTGCAGAATCTACTGCCTCCTCCTGCTGTTCTTTTATATACACATCAACAGCCTGCTTCTCTTCCCGTTTCTGTTCATTTACATGCCATTACTCCTCTCTATATCTAATTTTTCAGTAGGAGATCATGAGTAGCCAAAAAGAAATGAAATAAAAAAATTCCAAAACCTCTTCTTCGACCTGCTTGCGAAACATTGTGAGGATTCAAAAATTGTTAATAAAAAATGAAGGGTCAATGTTTCACAAAAAGACATCCAACTTTTATTTATAACTTTGTAATATAACTACTGATATTCAAAGAACTATTCCACAAAATGCTATCCTATAGTTTTTATGTTGTTTTATGGAGGTAATATTTTAAACCGGGAGGCTGTGGCTGAGGACGAAGACCCATCCACTGCCAATCAGAAGGGTGGTGGTTCAACCTTGGTTTCTCCCACCAAGTGTCCTTAGGCAGGGAATTAAACCCCTTGTAAGCCCTGATCTGCAAATCAGTGTCTGTGTGTGCAAAAGAGTAAATGCCTTAATAATAAAAATAAAGAAGGCTGCACTGAGAAGCAGCTGGTTAAAACTGTTAGAACTGTTGCTTTGCAGCAAGAAGATCATCTGAGTGTTTCTGTGGCGTTTCCATGTTCTTCTTTTATGCATGTGCTGGATCTCTCTGAGCATTCTAGTTTTCCTCCCACAGTCTAAAAAAAATGAATGTTAGGTTAACTAGAGACTTTAAATTGGCCCTTAGTGTGAGTCTGTAGGTGAATGGTTGTTTGTCTCCATGTGTCCTTGTGATGGACTGGTGACCTGTCCAGGGTGTCCACCTCCTCCTACCTGATGACTGCTGGAGGCAACAGCTCCTTGATCAAGGTCAAGTGGGTATAGAAAATGAATGAATGGATTTTATTTTATGAGATGCAAAGAAAAAAAATACTTAGCTGCCAAGGTCAGTAATTCAAAAATAAAAAAGGCAGACAGTTTGTCCTCATGTTTACAGTACTGTGAGAATGCTTTTAGCTACTGCTTTGCTCATATTAGCTTTGAGGTACAGTTTTGCTGGTTTTAGATTTTAGCTATCATTTTGCCAAGTTTAGTGTTTAGCTATTGTTTTGCTGGTTTTACCTTTCAGCTACTATCCTGCTAATTAGAGCTTTTTGATCATTTTCTGACCATTTTAGCTAGTAGCAGCTTTTCTGCTCATTTTAACTTTTAACTACTTTTCTGCTCTTTTGGCTTGCATTTTGCTCATTTTAGCTTGCATTCTGCTTATTTTAACTTTTGTCCTGTTTTTTTTAACTAAGAATTCCGTTTCAGCTTCTCCAAAACCATTCAGCACCTTTTTTTTTTTTTTTTTTACAGAAAATTCTAATTTTGTCTAATTTCCATTTTAACTGTTGACTTTATGAAAACAGTAGGTCACTGATTCAAATACAGGATCTAAAATACTTTTGGCACTGTCATATCCTGGTTACTTTCAACATGAGTCTATTGCTTTCCCTTTTCTAAAGATGATACAGGCTTTTTCTTTTGCTTGTAAATAATTTAACGAACAAAAGTAATTTTCTCCAATAACAAACAATTACAAACCTTCCAAAGTACAGGAAAAACATGAAAAGATTATCCGTATTTTGTGAAAGTTTGTGTGATACATGGACCTCATAGGTTTGACTTGTGGAGATGCAAATTTGTATCTAGTGGAAATGTTTAATTTTTTATTTTTACTAATAAAACCTTGGTTTCAAAACAAATAAAAACAACCCATACATGAATTTATATTACCCTAAAAAAAACTAAATTGCGAATCAAGGAAATAACAAGGAATAATGTTCAGATCTTTTAAATGTGATACACAACGCTGACAAAACATCAGACATCAAACATGTTCACTCTGTGACCTTTAGGCAAAGAGCAGGAAACACACAGATATCGCTGTCGAATTAACACGTGGTAATGAGCTAACTTTCAGCACGACCTGAGCAGTGCCAGATGCACCAACATGCTTTCCTTTGAACACACACATACAGACAGTAACATGTGGCTTCATACGACTGCATTAACTGAGAGCAGAACAGCTGCATGCCTAACCCTAACATAAACATAAAATGATTATTTATTTCCAATGATGTGATTCTGGACAGATTTATTGTTGTAACCTCAGTAACATGTGTAACACAAACACCAGCCAGAAGCTTCTGGATCTGAACGGAGCTGGAAACAAAGCAGTTTTAAAAGCAAATCGTACCGAGCCAAGTGTTGGCTTTCTGTGGTGACGGAGAGACAGACAGAAAGACTAAATGATCAGAGTCTGGGCTGCAGCCAGGCAGACAACTGAATATCAACATGTTCATCACACTGACCCCGCTTAACGCGCTCGCTGCTATTGGCAGCAGGAGGAGGCTGAGTCAGATAAATGAGTAATAAGAGGTCTTTTTTTTCCTGTTACACAAATTATCTTTTTGTCATTGAGATCATCACAGCAAAAATATTCTTCCTTTGATGCGAAAAATAGCTAGGCTAATGGCTAATCATTAGCCTAGCCTGGATGAAGACTTTTGCCTCTTTCTCCATCCTTAGTGCTCTAAGACTGATGTCATGGCTGATAAGGTGCTAACTACTGAGAACTATTAGACAGAACATCACTTCAAAGTTGATTGGCCTATTCTTAAGGTTTAGTAGTATGGCAGTGACAAAAAAAAAAAAAAAAAAAAAATTCTGATCTTTTAACGTTACAGACAAGAATGCATGAAAGCAGAAGCCAAGGACGGAACTGCAAGAAGACACCAGACATCAAGATTTAAAAACTTGAACTCCACACTCTCTCCTTTTTGAATTGAGAAAGCTCCTCAGATATGAAGCGAAATGTCCAGTTGTTTTAACCTGTTTTGGATTTACCATGTGCTGGATAACTGAGAATCTACACCAACATATGCAAGGAGACATGTTTGACATGATATTTATGGTTCTTCCAATCTGAACAAAACTGAAAATAAAAGTAACCGGCGTTAGTCACTCACAACAGAGCCAAGCTATTAAGATGTAGTTCTTCTCAAAGTTGCTTCAGAAGGTATTCAATGGCCTTCATAATTCTCAAACAGATGTACATGACACTGCTTGTCCAGCCACACTGAGCAACTGAGGGAGAGGAGCTTTAGTGAGGAAGAAGACCAAGAACTTAATGGTCACTGACTGAGCTTCAGAGATCCCGTGGAGCTCCAGAAGGACAGCCAGAAATGTAGCCTGATCTGGACCTTATGGGAGAATGACCAGACACTAGAAATCCAATTTGAAGAACTCTCAGACTGAGAAACAAGATTTTATGATCTGATAAAAGCAAGTACAACTCTTTGGTCCATTCTAAACATTATGTCTGGAAGAAACCAGGCGCCTGCCCAAAACCATCCCCATAAATAAGGATGGTGGTGGCAGCATCATGCTGTGGGAGTTGAGGGTAGCTCAGTGAAGCAAAGTATGGAGATATTGTCAATCCTGCTCGACAGAGCCCAGGACCTCAGCCTGGACCAGAGGTTCACCTTGCAACATGACAATGACTGAAAAAACACTGAGAAGACAACACAAAAGGGACTGATGGACAACTCTGTCCTTGGGTGGCCCAGCCAGGGCCAGATTTTGAACCCTATAAGAGACCTGAAAATGGCTCCCTACTTATGATCCCCAATCTAACTGAAATGAGCTTGAGAGGATTTGCAAAGAAGAATGACAGAAAATCCCCCAGTCCAGGTGCGCAAAACCTAAAAAGACTAAGCTGAACTGCTGCCAAAGGTGCTTCAACTCAGGACTGATTAAAGAGTCTGAATATTTATTGTATGTAAATGTGATATTTCAGTTTTTTATGTTTTAATCAATCTACCTTGTTTAAATTCTGTTTTCACTTTGCCATCATTGAGTAATAACTATCAATTAGTAAGGGAAAAAAATCCAAACAATTGTAGCATCATGTTTCAACATAATAAAATAGTAAAAAATGAAGGAAGTCTTAATACTCCCTTAAACCACTGTAATTACTTGGACTTACTGGCTCCATAAAACTGAATGAAGGCCTCCAGTCAGTTATTAAAGTCCAACGGAAGGTGAACGTTGTGTTTAATTCCTTTGGTTTCTTCTTTGACAAAAGTTGACTTAAGTTTTAATTTAACTGTTTGTATTTTTTGGACTTAAACAAAATATCTGCTTGATAATCTGACGAACCGAGTCATTTGTTGAAGCAGTGACTAAGCAATTAAATATTACATTTGTAGGTAAAGTGAAGGTGTGCTACATGTAAATTTCCCAAGAGAAACTTTGGAAACCAAACCTGAAGTGGCACAATCTGAAAGAGAACTTTGCAATTGCAGGCAAGGGAACACATCTGGGTTTCTAATCACCAATTGATCGTCTGTTTTCCTCCTTGTTTAGTCTGGAAAATAGCAAACAAACAAGCAAAAAAACTATGAAATGAGCTTGAGCCCAAGGGAAGTTTGTCTCTGCAACTGTAATTGCAGCTCAATAACTCTGGTCTCCATCTTCCACAGCCTGTGGTTGTAATTGTGTTACTGTCTGCTCTCATAGAGCCCATGTGCTAATGACACAGCTCAGGCAGCAGCCTGGGAGGGCAACAGCCCCAAACCCAAACACCAATCAAATCAGAAGGTTACACAATCCTTCCTGTCATACTCTATTTTCTTTGTAGATCAAGCTTTTAGCACTCTAATCTTTAACTATTTTAATCCAAGTGTCAATTTGATGGGTCCTGTATCCTTATTGCTTACCACCAAAAGCTGGTAATGTGTGACCTGAGTCTAAGTGTCCATCTGTTAGCAAAATATCTCATAAACCACTGGGCCAATTTATATAAAACTTGCAGAAAGTAGTCATTGGATGTATCACTACAAATGATTAACTCTTGGAGTCAATCAGGTTTAAGATGGCCACCACAGCCAACTGACCTTAAAAAAAAAAAAACACAAAAATGTCCATAACCCAGTCAATTTTCCAGATATCGTGCTACAGTTTGGCATGGTAGTAGCTGAGACTGATTTCCAACACAAGCTCTGAGTGAAAACAGATTACACAATTTGTTTAAAAATTTGACATTAAGTGTTTGGAGTCAACTATGTCTGTTAGCAAAATATCTAAAACCAATAGAAAGATTTTAATGAAACTTTTAAAGAGCAATAACTAGATATTTATCTGCAGCAGATCAACTTTTGGAGACAACCCAGTTCAAGAAGGCCACCACAGCCAACTGACTCTAAAAATACAAAAAGGTCCATAACTCATTCGATTTTACAGATATTGTGTTAATACTTGGTGTTGTTGTAGCTGAGAGTCATTAACAACACTTGCTCAAAGTGCTACTTATTGCACAAGTTAGCAATAACTGTTAAAGTCAACCCTGTTTATCTGTTAGCAAAAATATGTCATGAACCACTGGATGGATTTTAATGAAACTTTAGGAAACTAATCATTGGATGTACATTTATGACTGATTAACTTTTGATCTCAATCCAATTCAAGATGGAGGCCATGGCAAATCAACTTTAGCAAACAAAAATGGCTATTATTCAGTCAGTTTGACAAATGACGAGCTACAATTTGATGTGGTTGTAGTTGAGAGTCAACCTTAAAAATACTGCTGTGAGTGGGACATATTGCATGAGACTGCGCATAACGTTATTGACCCGTACAACAACTCCATCATTTCACAACAAAAGATGCTTTTAGTCAAACTGTGGCATGAAAAGTGTTGGGTGATGTGCATTCTTTCAAAGAATGCTAGACCTTTACTCAAGTTTGCTGCCTTTGTCAAATGGATGGTCTCCAGAGGACTGAGGTGATTCAATGATCTGGGAGCAGCACTTAGGCTTGGAGTGTTTCCAACAAAACACTATCTGACACAAGAGCGGGAAAGGAGGAAAGAAAAGCTAAAGTGATGAAGCCAGCCATTCTGAGACAGAAGACTCTCCTACAAAACATCAGCAGGTCATCAGCTGTCAGATAACAGACCAGACCACAAAAGAGGGGAGTTAAAGAACATCTGATCAACTTTTCTTGAGCAAACATCAACTCTTGTATCTTTTCCCACAGATAAATGGCCAAACCGGCCCAGGGGTGTGTACCCGTCACTCTCATACAACCTACATGAAGGCAGCGTCAGCGTGGGCCTCCTCTGGCAGCAAACGTAGCACCACAGTCCATGTGAGGCCCCGTCTGACCCGTTTCCAAGCCTGAAAGCAACAACCACCCTGCTGCCGTCTCCCCCCGCGCGCTCCTGGGACGTCACATACAAAACCATAGCTCCAGAGTTTCTTCTTTCAAGTTCCTGTCCGCGCTGCTGCAGCTGAGGGACGCCAAAGGTGGTGGTTAGAAGCTCCAAATAAGGGAAGGAAAAAACATGTTTTTATGAAATGAAAGTCTTGAAATGTACGCTCTAATCCGATGTGTGGATATCCCGCCGTTCCGCCTTTAAAAGATGATGCTGAGCTGCTGGGTGTGGTTCTCTTTGTGCCAGGTCTCTTACAGATTATGACTGATGGAAACAAAGGGAGAGGAGAGGGAGGGATAGAAAGTAGGAGGGAGGGGTAAACATATGAGACAGAGAGAGAGACAGAGAGACAGAGAGCAGGAGATTAAGAGGAGGATGAGAGAGGAGGAGAAAATGAAGTGATGGGATGAAAGATGCAGAGATCTGTATCCGGGATGTGGCAGGATTCTTTACCTGATGGGTCGCTCAGCCGGGTTTATACTTCCTGGATCAGATCTATTATTCATACGCTGGATACAGAGAAGAACATGCTGCTGCCCTCACTTTCATAACTGGTGTGTGTGTGTGTTGAAACAGGGAAACAGCTAGGACTTTAAGGTGTGGAATTTCATACATCTAAATCTTTTATTTAAATGAGAGAAAAATAGTAACACATCAGTTCAGCTAAATGAGAAAAGCAGAATGACGAGTCACTCAGGTATTTTAGGTCCTACCTGCTGAACATTTGAGATATTTGTTAAGATTTCTCCTTGCACTCCACCAGGGTTTTATGACAAGGACGTTTCATAATTCTGAAAATCCCTTTAAATTTCCAGAATTCACTTCATTTTTCAGACCAGATTTGAAAAACTCAAAGTGGCTCAATATATATGTAGATAAAAAGATAAATCATTAATTTTTACTTTAATAAAGCCCTTGCATATCAGTGTGGGTTTTAGAATGTGCTCATCTTATGTTGAAAGTTAGAGTTGGAGCTGTTTTGTTCAAACCTTAAAAATATTGTTTCCTGCAAACTCATGCAATATTGTATGATGTCACACTCAGTATATGTGTGTGGATAACGCTCAGCTACTACATCAAAGTATACGTCTGTAAAACTGAACGAGTTACAGACATTTTTGTGTTGACTAGTGTCAATTAGTTGTGGCAGCCATCTTGAACTGGACTGACTCCAAAAGTTAATCTGTTGTAAATGTGCATTTAATGATTTTTTACTTAAAATTTCAATGAAGTCTGTCCAGCGGTTCATGAGATAATTTGACAGACAAACAGGGTTGACTCCAACAGTTAATGCAGTTTTTTAATGCAATGAGTAGCATGTGCTGTGCATCACGTTCAGCTACAACCACACCAAGTTTGAGCTCACCATCTTTAAAATAGACTGAATTATAGCCATTTTCGTGTTTTTAAGGGTAGTTGATTGTGGTGGCTTCGTGAATTGGGTTTACTCCAAAAGTTAATCAGTTGTAGAGGTATATCCAATAAATAGTTTCTGCAGGTTTTATTGAAATTTCATATAGATGTCTTTATAGACGTAAACAAAGATCACTGACAGTCCCTCAGACATTATATATTATCTCAATGATTTCCAATAAGATAATTGGTCAAATCTATAATCAAATATAGAGTAGCTGAATTCAGTCTAGTTCTGTTAAAATTCTGTGACAAACTGGTTCTACTGCAGATTGGAGACCAGTCAATGTATTTGTTCCATCTAGGCTTCTTGTTAAACAACAACTTAAGGCAAATTTAATTTAATTTCTCCAACTTTAGGTTCTTTTGCCTTTCAGGATTCAAGTATTTTACAACCAGAAATGAGCCATAATCAAACTTATTATTATTATTATTCTATTTATGTTTGTCCACAGCGGCATAATAAAATACATTTTCTTTCACTTTTGAGCTGTTTCGGGACATGGTTAAACATCATCTGGTCTTTGAATTAGTAGTGTCTGCTTCTCTCACTAAGGCAGATAAAGACAACTTCAGATGACAACAACATATGACATGTGACACTTTCATTTATTTAACAAAGGTTACTCTAGATATTAGAAGCTGTGTGTGAAAATCTAAGCCCATACTTTGAACCAGGAGCCTGTAGAACTATCTTTAACAAAAGTAACTGTCTCTGTATTTTCTGTCCAACCACAGCATCTCAGTCAGGTTGCGGTTCTGAATTTTGACTGGACCATTGAACTACCTTTTCTTTTTGCGCTGTTAAGTTGTAGATTTGCTGCTGTGTTTGGCATTGTTGTCGAGTTGCATCATGACCCAATTTGGTCCAAACTTCAGCTGTCAGACAGATGGCCTCACATTTGACTCTAGAATCCTTTGGTCTACAGAGGAGTTCATGGTGGACTCAATGACTGCAAAGAGCCCAAATCATCAACCTTCCACCACCATGCTGACAGTTGGAATGAGGTGTTTGTGCTGATATGTTGTGTGTGTGTTTGAGATGAATCTCTTAGGCACAGTTGCTAAGTCTGCTAAATATTAGCAAGCTTGGGCTTGTTTTTCTGTAATCTTCCTTGAAAATATTGATTGTTGCAGGTTGCAGTTTTTTGGGCTTGTTTGTAAAGTGTAGTTACTTATTTGGGCTTACTCCTATTTATTATGTTTTGTCCACTAAGCAAAAAGACAGTTTGTCTGGTTCCAGCATCTGTCAACAATAGTGGGATGGCAAAAGCATGCATGAGTCCCAGTCCACTCTGCTTCTGATTGACTAGTACTTGTTGCCTTCTTTGGTTGGGTTGATTTGTTTCCTTGTTCATCCTAGAAAAAAAATGCACATCCTCCCCTCCACCGTGTACCTGGCTACTATTTAAATGCACGATACCCTTTTAATTCATGTGGAAGATAAGGATGTCCTTAGTTTTTTAAGGCACTGCTTCTGAATTTTGGTTATGTGTTAAATAATTAGTGTCAGGTGTTGTTTATGTAAGGTTGCATTTAGCTGATTATAACACTGGGGTTGCCCATATCAGTTCTTTGTTATGCTTCATTACAAAATAAACCAGAATTACCTATTTACATTACTGTAAGTAAGGAGATGCTGCTGTAAAAAGGTCAAGGGGTGTGTGATGAGCATTTATTCAGTGCCTTCCTCTGTACACATGTCCATCTGTCAAACTGTTAGACACATTAAACCTCATGAGCACACCAGGGTTTTAAATAATGCATGAAGTCCGTCCTCTGTTTTGGTGCACACTTTGATCCAAAGCCTTACAGCATCAGGAGTGTGTACGTTTTTAGCATGCATGGCTCCAGAGGGAACTGGAGCCAGTAACTCTACACACTCAGAGACCTGAAAGACACAACAGACACACTCCACCCTAAACATCTACGGGAAATCCAACCGCCTTCACGCTGTCAATCTGAGAGAAGGACAGCGTTCGTCATGCAGATTTACTTCGGCTGTCTGGTAAAAGCTGAGACAGCAGGATTACAGAGACACATGTTTTAAAAACAGTGTCTTCATATAGCTCATGATGTCACCCTAAAAGATCTGTTGATAGGCAAAAATCACACTTCTGGCAACAACTTGGGACCGGCTACAGCCAGACAGAAAAGGAAAATTGACTACTGAAGTATATTTCTGATAGTACAATAGTTGGGCTTTGTGTCCTTTTTTTTAAAAAAAAAAAGAAAATAGACAATAACGCTTCAAGAAGCAGAAACAGAAAAAACAAAACATTCTTGCAAATGGGGAGGCTCTGTAGTAGTAGCAAAGTAGGATTTGTGACCTGGTATCTTTACTATAAAATAAAATCCATATTTTACAGTACTTTTAAATCAAATTTGAATTGTAAACTGTGTCCTACAAGTCATGAGTGAAATGAAAAGTTTGATAAAGGAGTTGGGATCACATTGGAAGAATTACTGTCATACTTTAATGCTGTCAGATTTAGGAAGACCACTAAAAGTCACTGTACAAACAGCAACACCAGACTTATAGAAACAATCTATTAGTGTATTTTTATATGAAAAGAGCACATGCTGGCAGTGCAGAGTGATACTTTAGGCAGGGAAATGGATGTCCTTTTGACATGTTCCACCAACTAAAATGTTCTATCTGATGAAGTACACCCCTTTATGGACACAATAGACTATTTTATATGAATAATAAGCATTCTGCCACACTGCAAATACAAAATGGCTTAAGGAGCCCAACAACAAAGTGGAGGTGCAGATTCTTCAGATCTCAGTCCAGTTGGGAATCTGTGGCATGTGCTGTACAGAAGATTGGAGAAAAAAAAGCACCACACAACCGACAGGACTTAAAGGATTTGTTATCCAGCCTGATGCCAAATATCACTGCAGGTCGTCCAATGGCCTGATCCAGCAGGTCGGGGCTCTTTAGTGGAAATGGGATAATCTCTTCGATATTAGGTAACTGATAGAAGTGAGTATGTATCTTTAAATGAGTCATAAAAGATTCATAAAATCTCTCCTTCACAGGGGTGTGTGTGGCTGAGTGCCATCTCCTGGCAGCTCCTGACTCGAGGCAGAATGAAGAACACTGGTCAAGAAATAAATCTGTGTTTCTGACTGACAGAGTTGGAAATGTGCCTGTCTAATGGTCTCATTTCTTCATCTCCAGCTAATGCTTGTGCTTTAAAGAGAAAGGGGTTTTGGTGAATAGGATGCCCCATTATCAATTATGGTAGATAGCCAAGGAAAATGGGCTTCTTGGCACACACACAATCTCTGTCTCTGTTCCTTTCCCTTTGTATTTGTTAACCCCATTTATGACTGCTGAATAACCAGAAACCAAAAACTTAATACACCTTGGGTTGCAAACTTTTAGACAGGAGAGGGAAGGTGAAGAGATCACAATTAACAGACAGAATATGTATCAATTTGTATCATCATAAGACATGTGATTTGAAAAAAAGAACGTGAATGAATGTGTTTATGAGTACCAAATCTTTAAACATACCGAATCATGGTAGATCAAATAGGCTATAGGTCCAGTTCAAACTAAGCTGTTCCTATTCATTTTTGATTCCTTTGCTGTGCCATCTTTTGGCCTCATGAGGGTCATAATGTCTAAAGCAACCATAAGACAAAAACATCTAGACCCCTGTCTCCATCCCTTAGCTTTACATTTTAATCACCACCCCATGGGTGATTGATGGACGTCCGACTCTGACGCAGGAGTATCAGAGTACCTGAGTGTCACAGGGATGAACCTGAAACCAATGTCAGATGAGGGGCATCAGATGACACAACCTACAAACATGCGCTTGAATGGTTCCAGATCTGCCTGGCAACAAGTGGAATTACACAATGCCCACATGACTTTTTCTAAAGCAGTCTTTTAATTTGTTGTTTCTAAAAATATCCTCATAAACACAGCACCATTTCTAGAGATGCCTTCATCGAAACAGAAACACCCAAAACATTGGAGTAACTATACCAGGCTTGTAGCATGTGGTGCTGTTTATTATTATTATTGTTATAATTATTATTATTAACCTTTATTTAACCAGGCAAATCCCACTGAGATCTCAGATCTCTTTTCCAAGGGAGGCCTGGGCCTGAAGGAAGCCTAAACACCAGTAAAGCTGCCATGAAAATACACCAAAAACAGGAAACAAGGCATACTCACAAAGCTTGCATACTGGGTGCAAAATGTAAACACAACAAGAAAAAGAGGATGCCTTCATGCCATAAGTTAAATCAGAGGTGGGGCTATGACATCTCCATTTTCAAAATATTGTGTTTTGACTGTCTACACAAAAATGGAAGGATGGTGTCTCAAGAGTTCTTCCTTATGGAACTTGTTTTTAAAAAGACCATTTTAGGGCTGCTAAAACTATTTTTGTATACGCAAAAGGCTGAAACAATAAAAAACAGTGACAAAAACGGTTTCCATGTGGATAGCTCCTTAGCTAAGAGTGAAAGCAGGCATTAAGAGTTCAGTCAAAGGTTGTGCACCAACTTGACGTTTTACTCTTAAACTACTTTTTATGCACCCCATCTCACTTTTGCCATGTGTTTCTATGGCGTATTGAGAAACATGGCTGTAAGAAAACAACATCACAACATTGTCTCTTTATGTGTCTGAAACTTTATACTTTTTTTTATACTTTATGAAACTGCATACATACTGCACTGTTGGAGTATGGATGTGTTGTTGAAAGAGTACTAATACTGCCTATGTGCTGTCTTTTTAGTATTAGTCATGTTCTCTGTTTAGTCACATGATATGTAGCGATATAAGACCAACATTTTCTATTTGTCATTCATTCCACAAACATGGACCTGGAGAAATGGATGTGCGAGTTGATGATCTGGGTTTGGTTTCGACTTAACTTGATAACAGCACAACGGAAAACAAGTTGTCATTACAACTTGTAACAACAAAGATGTTTGTCAATGCCACAGATTGACTGCAGTAAGGTCACATGTAAAAACAAAACACATCAACAACCAACAAAATGGTCAGACCACTGCAATGCACCTTATGCCATTCCTACATCAGACGGGAGCACATCATGAGCAATACATGTATGCCACTCACATCACAAAACTTAATTCAGCTTAATTAAGTGTTTTTTTTTGTTTTTTATTTTATTTATTTATTTATTTTACAAGAAATGCTTAATTTTTTCACCTTTTGACTAGAGATACACAATATATCATATATTCTTATTGCAACATCAGTGTACGCAGTATTAAGATCACAAAGAATTCCAATAACTCACAGATGCAAACTGTGACCACTAAAGATTTTTTTGGCAATCAGATGGAACCCCACACTCTCATAAATGAAGAGTCTTTTGAGCATTGTGAAGACAGAACATGTGGGTTTATCGCAGCTGATAACATCCCAATATTCAACAGTCATAACTGCAACTGCATGTGTTCCAGCCCTAGTTTTGAACCATGTATAAAGAATCTGAAACTACACCAACATAGCTGGAAAAACACAAAACAGTGAATCAGTATTTTTGGAAACTCTGCATTCAGTTGTGAACTGACATACAATCTCAACCAAGAAAACTACTTTACTAGAAATACAAGATGCATTGACAAAAAAAAATCCTGGAACTCTCTGATAACTAAGAGGAATAAGAAAGTCCCTCACAGGTTTAAAGAGCTTTTCCTCTGGCTCTACAGCAAAGAACACTAAGATGATGGAACATCAATGGAGGGTAAGAGGAGAATGAGAAAATAGCCATTTCTTCCACTGCAGCAGACTTCAATGTTGGTCCATTCCTTTTGTATTCATTTCTGGAGGTTAATGTGAAGAACATTTTTCTATATGAGAAGCTTCAAGTTATTTTTGTATCAAATTGTTAGAGTTGTTTATTCAAGTAATTACCACACAATTATTTTGTCTGACGTTCTAAAACAGTAAAACATGGTTCAAACACTATAAATTAAGAGCTGAATAAAATGTTGCATATTTATTTTGGTCAAATTGACCAAAAACTATGTTAATATGGAGTGATGGAAACTAAACAAAACCGAATGTGTTCAAAGGTCATGTGACTGTACTGCAATAATTACAGTATCGGCTCAAGTGGATGACGGAGTTGGCAGCACAGGCGAACTGCTGGTCCCATGTCAGTAAGTTGTGGCAACCCTTCTGGCCTGGACACAAGCGCTGATTCAGTGTGGAACGAGTCATGGAGTCTTATCAGCAGATCTGACAGATTAGCACTGGGTCGAGTAAATGTCTGAGCTGCCCCCACACTCTTGTTTAAGGAAAGCTAAAGTACAAAAAATCAGGGAATCTAGCTGGACACAAGGGGACCTCAGAATGATGCAGGCAGCCCATAGACACGTATTTCAGTAGGGGTAAGATACACAGGCACAGGAGTGTCACTGATGTATGGCTGTGCAATCAGGATTCCTACAACCACTACCTGAGGTGACCTGAAGTCATGGTTCCCATCATAATGCCAGATGGCAGAACTGGTTCTCTCCTGGCTACATCACCATGCATTCACATTGTGGTCATCCACAACAATGCAGAAGAGAGAATTATTGCTGAACAGGAGAAGGTATTACTTGTCATCAGTTATGGCACCACTCCAAACTTTGCTCTGGTGTTCTTAGCAGCCAATGTATGGAATGGTGAACTTGTAGTCTGGCAGGTGCCAGTTGTTGAGACAGTGCAAGAAGACATAGTATATTGTGAAAAATACCTTGTCTGGACAACAGACGCAGTTGTCAAGGAGTTCTGTAACCCTAGATGCACAATAAGACAACAACACTTGTGGCCTGTTTAGGGTTGCTGGAACCTTCCTGTGTGTCCTACATGCCTGACAATTGCACAATATGACCAACTACCTTCATGCAAACCCAGAAAGTCACCCCTTTCAAACTCCATCAAGTGATAGTAATGCTGTCTAATAATCTGAGGCATCCTCTCTGTCTGGTGACATTCACTTGCTGTTTTGACTGACTGTCAGATGTTGTGGCAACTGCCTGATGACACTTCCAATCTACTCTTTATGCTCTCTGGTGCCTGTTCTAGACGTGACAGCTTTTTGCAAATCAAATCAATTCTATATCCATAACTAGGCTGCATGTGGACCAAATTATGTCCAAAATGGATCATTTTTTTGGGTGATTAACTTTTTTTGTCAGTGAGTGTATAATGCCAGCTGACTGCTGCAAAATAAATAAAAAGTAGGACTTTTACCACTAGTATGTACAATTCTTCATTAGTGTACTGCCTGTTTGAATGCATCAAAATAGACCAAATCACAATAGAGGTTAGACTCTTTCTTCCTGCTTTTGGTTACAGTGGAGGTGATTACAAGATGTAAATGTCAGTCCTGATAACTTTGGGCACCAATGAAAACTAATGAATACCATGAATTATACATTGTGACATGAGTCACAAAATATAATTGTGGAAAAACAAAGTAAACAGTAAATACTTTGACCCAAATTATACATACTGTACCAGATAATAAAAGAGCAACAAAGAATCAGAGCAGTGAAGTCAGACGTAGTTTTTCATTATGTCCAACTTTGCACATTCTTCTCTGTGACAGCTTGAGTAATAATGAGAGAGAAAAGACAAAGACGATCTGGAGAGGAAATGAGAAAAGGAGAAGGCAGCTGTACATAAATCTGCCTTATCAGCTTCTTGGCCCAAATGAGTCCAAGATCATTCAAAGCTGGCAGTGAACACTCAATAAGCTGTGAAAAGGCTCATTTTGTCAGCACTGATTTACAAAATACATGAGCAGATTTGAAGACAAGTGAGCATGCGACTGGAAAATAAATCAGCCGGGCTAAAAGTAGCTTTCACTTAGAAGAGATCATTACTGTGATCTCCACAACAACATCATTATGGTCTGGGTGGATAGGACAGTTTGCAGACAACAATAACTGGTCAGTCCTCCCTTTAGCCATCACACACTGTTGTTACATGACAACTAGGAAGCAGCTTACTCAAGGAAATTACAGAACGATTCTGTAGCCAATCACAAAGCTCCACTGAGGCCTCACTTTGGGCTGAATTCAGACTCATGAGACTGAATAGTTGCACATGTACAAGAACACAAAATGATGCCTTTTAAAAAACATTATACAACTTCTACGTGACACCAAGCACATACAGTGCATTTAGTCCAACAGTTCTTTGAATGAAAACATGACAAAAGAGCTAGAAAAGCAGCAAGTTCTTCATCTATATTTAAAGGTATTTCTTATCAAAGACCATAAGATTTGTGACCTACAAAAAGCTCTAACCACTAACCAAACAAACAACAGCCCACCAACAGAGGACCTGGCAGGGTGACTACTCACTCCTCAGGATGATCTGAACACGGCTGATCTTCTGCTGATCTTTGGGAAAGCACTGAACTCTCGCTGCTGAAGGCATGTCTGTAGACACCAATGTGATGAGGCCTCGGAGATGTCCTTACTTTACCAAACTACTAGAAGCAGGGAAAAAAAGCAAACATTTGGCCTTTTGACTTCTATTCTTTTGAGTTAATCTGCCTCTCACTCTTCTCCTTTTCACCCACACTGCTGTCTGCTTGAACACAACTTTCCTTTCTGTTTCTCTCTGCTTCATCCCTCTCTTCTCACTTTGCTACATGTTGATGCCAGAGAGCATGATCTCATCAAGAAGGAGAAAATGGGGGCAGGCACACAAATGGAGTTTGGGGGGGTGTAATGCCAACATGAGCTGTCATGACAAAACAAGCACAAGCCAAACTGATGTGGTGCAAGGCTGGCGGGGGGTGTTATGGTCCTAAATGTTTACAGCATCATCTCAGGCCCATGACCTGCAAAAACAAACTCCCTTTGACTAGTGGGGTGAGAGGTGGGGGCCTGTTTCTATGGGACAGAGGAAGAAGTGTGGTTCCATGTGCCTCTGTCTGTGACTTCCCCTCCCTCCAGCTCTCTCTCAGGTTCCATCCCTCCCCACCCTGCAAAGGTTTCATAAGACTCGGAGCCACATGGCGCTCTGCTGGCAGCAACAGTAAAGACTGAAACTAAACGCTGCTCATCAGTTAGCAACTTTTCACATGTCCTCTGTGGAGACGTGTGTCTGCCAAGTCTGAGAGGGGCTGTCCAGAAAACCCAAGCACAGAATTAGACTTGATATCTGCTGTGTGTAAAGAAGACATTTCAAGGCTTATTTGGCCTGAGTGTTAAACTGGCAAGATAATCCAACAATAAAAATCAGAAGAAACTTTCTTGAATGAACACAGTGTCACAATGTCTTTTTACATTGTTGTATTTCTACTGTTTGTTACTTTTAGATATCTAATAAATGTAGGTAATTATCTAATTTAGGTAGTCTGTTGCTGAGCTCTAATTTATCTGGTAAAATACAGCAATTTTCTCTCTTTTCTAAAACCTCACTAAGAAACGACTACACTGTAACATGTGCTTTTAAAACCTCAAAAATGTTCAATTCTAGGGTCTAATTTTATTCATCTTGTGACTTGCTTTGATTGTTCTGAAGACTTTTAGATCAGAAGTATTCAACTAAAACCTTTAACAACAAAAAAAGGTACAATGAACAAATGAGAAAAAAATATGACTATAAATAATGAAAGTAAGCAATCGCTGCATGTAAAATAAAAAAAGAGATTAATGAGTACTTATTAATTTGTGTCCATTGTAGCCCAAATAAAGATTAAAATATGATTCATAAATAAATTAAGATTAAACTGTTAACTTTAAATCCTCCATGTCATATGAGCTTATTTACCAAGTTAGAAGCAGATGCTTCACGATCTCTAGGAGTTTGTTAAAATATCTGTGTAAAACACCAAAATGAGGTATTTGATCCAAAATGGCCGATCTAAATGGACGAAAAGCATATGTTTTTAGTTCAAATTATTTTCAGAAGGACCGCCAACAGAAAATAGGAGTGAATCTACCAGACCTTAAAAAAAATTCATGTCCTTTGGAGGTTTTCATATTTTGTCACATTACAACGCCAAAGTATTTTATATGACAGACCAACACAAACCTGGGGAAAACATGACCCCATGTTGCACAACCAGAGGGGGTGCCATGCTGCTTTGATCAACAGTCCTTTTAACAATATGGTTCCATGATTTGGCCACATATGTTGGAACATCGACTGGGGTCCTTTTTTATTATACAACCATCTTCATGCTGATTTTGACTGTCAACCCTGAACCTGAGTTTGACACAAATAAAGTCATAAGCATCCAAGAAGGTTTTAGAGAGTGGCACACAGATAAAAAACAAGAACTCTGAAGCTGAAGACTTGTTTATCAAGATTTTATAAATCATGAGACTCTTCTGTCTGATGAGGAGTGAAGGTCCAGCTTCAATTGCTTTGAGCAAATGGATGAAGCTCAACCAGTTTCCACATCAGTTTTTTCTTTCCCAATTTTTTCAGGTCCAGGGATTCAGCAACAACAAGTACATGCTTCACTACAGATAGTTTAGCAAAACTCCCAAACAGCTAAAAGAGACCATACCTAAAGAAAGTGCTTAGAACAGATTGGTAAAAAACCACCCACTGTTGGTCTTCAAAGGAATGGTACAGGATGATGTGCTATGTCATATTGCAAAATGGGTTAAAATGGTTTGATGAACAAAAAAAGTGTTGGATTGGGAACTTGTGAGATGTGCTAGAGAAACACGTTTTATCCATGGAGGTCAAAGTTTGTAACCTCCAAGTTTAAAATGGTTTGTTTCTCACAGCTCGACACCACAGCTGATCTTCAGAGGTCTAGTAGAGTCTAGTATCCGTTTGTTCCTGTTCAGAGTCACGGAGAGCTGGTGCACCAGAGACGGGGTCAACTCTGGACAGGTCAGTAACAAAGCAGTAACTCCTGCTTTGACCTCCCCACCAGTTACTGACCAGACCACAACAGAGACAGACACTCAGCCGGCGGCCTGTGACCCATCCCTCCCTCTGCTGATCCCATCCTTCCATCCCCCTCAACTCAACTCTGGCCTTTTTAGGAGAGAAGATTAACACACATAAAGAAAGTGTTCACTGACCGTGGCTGTACTCATCCACGATGTTATCATGTCACACCACGAGGAGGCAGAAAAGAATAGTTCTGACTAAACACTCTGCAATGAGAAGCTTCAGTTAGTTTGAATAATAATAATGATGATGGAGCAGAGGCGTGAAACAAAGAGACTGAACAGTTAGATTTCAGTATAAACAACCTATCAGAGTGATGAGCGTCCTTACAGATGACATATCCACACTTTCCACATGCATGAGCTGAGCTACATCCACATTCTTCTCTCACATGGAAACTATTCTGTTCTGTTACTCACACAATCCTTCATCCCTTACACACGCACAAACACAGATTCCAAAATTCAGTCACCTGCCCTTGTGAGAACCTCATCAAAGGATTCTAAAAATGGTATGAAGCTCAGCTGGTTTCTGTATCGACTAAACTTAACAGGAAATCCTCTGAATACCAGTTTCTCCTGGCTCTCTGAAGTCATTTTGCTTAAATAATTAATTAAAGGTCAACATTTTTTTGAATGAATACCTATGCTCTCCCTTTAATGCCAGAGATTTAAACTAAGATCACCTTCTGATAAGAAGGAACAGAGTTGTAGTCATTTCAGACAAACCTTATATATGATACAGACAATCTCATATGAGATCTGGCAAGTTGTGTTAAGGATGACTATCAGCTACTACTACACCAAATTTTAATCAATATCTGTAAAGTTATATCCAATTTTGTGTTGGCTGAGGTCATTATCACCTTCTCCTATGGCGGCAGGCGATGATAAAAGTAGTGATTCTTTGACTGGCTCTATCAAACTGAGCTTGAAAGGTGGGCATCAAAGCAGCTCCCGGAGCAACAATTCCTGATGTGCAGAAGTATTTATAAGAGTAAGAACTCAGATGACCTGCCATCTGGCTCCTTTTATTTGCAGAAGCACTCTGCATCTGATACAGCCCCATGCTGAGGAAGGTTGGAAAAGGCCAAATGTTATTACACGGTTGAACATGTGTTAGGATCACGTGATTCACTCAGTGAGAGCTTCATTTAGTAACATTTTCATGCATGAATCTTTACTGTAGCTCAACTTCCTAATGTTCTCTTTTCACATCTGCAAAACTAGTCTGCCTGCTTCTCAGATCCGTGACGGCAGAATGACAGATAGCTCATTCTTGCGTTACAACCACAGGCTGCGTATAAGTGATGAATAAATCCACCGTGACGTCAATTGTTGGTTCACAAACTACAATTTTGAAACCTCAAGTCGGCATTTTGCCATAGCCAATATGGAGCAGAATGATGCCATATTAGGACAAGTTAGAGAAGTTAGAGAGTGATACATAAGGCCTGAATGGACAAAGAGTACACAGTTTCTAGGCTTAATATAAACTAAATTATGAATTTTTCTTCAGTACCACCATCACTCTGAACAGAAAAAAAGAATATAACTAACCACACCATGATGCCTGGTGGGAACATTTTATTGACTTACTATTTCATGGAAAAGTTGACATTTATAGCTGGAAGTCTATTGAGTCAGTTTTGCTCTTTCGGTTTCATGAAACTGGATATTTACCTTTAAATAAAATTTCTTGCAGTATAAAACACTTTTTTGTCAAGATATGACAGATATGACCCAACAATCACAACTGATGGAATATGTCTTGTTTTATTTATTTTAAGCTACTGTTATGCCACTTTTAGCTAAGCTTTTTGCTACTTTTAGCTAACTCTTGCAGCTTTTAGCTTTTAGTTAGTGTTTTACTATTTGCTAGTGTTTTGCTCCTTTCAGCTAGTGCTTTGCTGTTTCATTTTTAACAACTTTGTCTCCACGTTTTAGCAAAGTTATACAGAACTCAGCATTCATACAGCATTTTCACAGAAAATGCAATTTCTCATGCTGTTTATCTGTATTTAAAGTCTGTGTGAAGTATTTGTGCAAAAAGATTTTAAATGTCAGTGAAGTTCTTCTGGTAAAACCATGAAAGAATCGTGTCAGCATGTGCTTTCTGATAGTTTGGGTAGCTGGAACAATAAAGTCTGCTGGATTAAACCAGCACTTTTTATGGAAAATGGCTGGACATATGAACTTGAATAGGTTTTGTTATGTATTTTAAAACACGATTCTCAACAACCATCCACATAGTCCCACCACTGGAGGCAGAGCTGATGTGCAAAATGCTAAAATTCCATCAAGATCATTTTAGGTTTCAGTCTTGCATGACTCTGTAAATCCACTAAAACATATTTTTTTCTCAAGAGATGGGAACAATGCACTCAACAAACTGAAATCAATCAACAATTTTAATCATTACTTCCAAGTATAAACTAGGAATACCTTTAAACATGTACATTCATTAAAACCCACCATGTTTTACTAAACAAGCTGTATTTGTGCTCGGATTTATGCAACTGGCTTTACAATTCCATAAAGAGATTTACAGCCATTTTGAAGTGGTGTTCTGTGTGAAAGTTATGAACACTGATAGGTTACTTGTAGATGAGATTTTTCAAAAATCTCAGGTTGAAGAAATGCAGTTTAACTGATGAGCTAATAGCTAGACTTAACACAGCCAAGACCAAAGTGGATCACTGTCATCTTAAAAGAGTAAAAGAGTTTTTACTGCTTCATATAAAGGCAACTTACACTTTCAAACCACTGTTAATGTGGTCCTACACAGTAATTTTATAAATACCACAGAATTCTACAAAAAATAACTATGTTATGTGAAGAAAATGGCACTGTAAAGGTCTATGGAATAATGTTTGCATGAGATGTTTATCAAAACTTTTGAGAAGTGAGTCCTGCTCAAACTATATTGATGAGCCCAAAATGGCTAGTCTGAACTTCCAAAACAGCTGCATTATGACATATTTGAGATTGATCCTTTTTGGTCTTGGTTGTGTTCTGACTAGCCATTAACCACCTACAACAGGTAAGATAATAACTCCCCAGTTATTACACAAAACCTTACTTCAATATAGCAAAAATCCTTTTAAATGTGTAATAGGTTTGAAGCAACATCTGATTTCATAGCTTTGTTGAGGGCATCAGATCAGGAGGGTGATTTAACAAAGAACTGTTAGCCTTTCAATGTGGAAGTCTTGCTGACTTTATAAAGTGACACATATGACCAAAGAACCATGTGGATCTGAGTGGATCATGATTAATACATAAAAAAAATGAGAAGAGATCAGAAGAAAAAAATACTAAAAAGAATATGTAAAAAAGATCATTAGTTTGTCTTTTTTTCCTTGAAGTGTTTTCAATGTGAGGGTTAGGAGATATGAAGTAAAGGTCTGTGGGTAGAAAAAAACAGGCCAGTAACATAATATCTGTCTTATTATAAAGTAAAGACTAAACTCAAAATGTAAAACCAGTAGCATTAATGTGCAAAGCTGCCTTTATACTGTAGCTGCTGTCCCCATCCTTCACCTTGTCTTGTTCAAAGAAAGCATTCTCTCTGTCTGGGGCCATGCCATGATTTATCTCCCTGCTGATTATTGACTTGGACCTGGAGAGGGTAAACACTGCCTGGACGAGGATGCTGATGTCTACTGTATTGTAAAGCACTTTAAATAAAAGCCTAAATCGGCCGTTTACAGTACGGCATCGTAAATCCCAACTCTGTGTTCGTGTGCTGATGGGAGAACCGCAAAACAAGCCAAACAGACTGCACCGTTCAAGTTTTCTTTCCCAACAGTCACTTCAATGCCAAGATACTAATGGGACAATAAAATCTAGCAAACCTAGTAAGGCCTAGCACCAAAGAAGGAATGCAGATCACCACTACCTTTCAGGCCAGAGTTTCAAACTAAGATCATCTCATGTTGAGAAGATTGAGTTGTAGCCATTTTAGTCAAACTTTGTAAATGACGTTCTGCGTTATCTCATGGGATCTTTCGGGATGTGATAGACCTCAGCAAATGTGCTGAGGATGACTCGCAGCTACAACCTCACTAAACTGTAAAACTGACTGAGTTAGAGCCATTTTTGTTTTGGCTAAAGTCAGTTAGCTGAGGTGGCCATCTTGAATTGGGTTGATTTTTAGTTAATGGGGTGAAGATGTACATCCAATAATTACTTTCAATGAAATCTGTCCACTGGTTCATGAGATATTTTGTCAACAGACAAACATACACACACACACACACACACACACACACAGGCAAAACCCATTACGACAGGTTTTTGCAAGTTTCAGACAGTTAAACTTAAGACTTTTTACGACCTTTCCACTCAAATTCAATTTAAATCATTCAAAAGAACTACAACAAACCAGTTTCAGGAGAAGAGCCTTTGCATTTTTTGTGAGGAAGGTAGAATGTTGGTTGATAAATCCCTCCCAACAGGGCTGTTGCATGATGGGCCTTTTTGTTTTGTTATACTGTAATAACATCTGAATTAGTCAGACAGAACTATAACACACAGAATGACAATGCCACCAGAGATAAAAAAAAAAGTTGATGGAATAAGCAATGAACAAATGTGCAAATTTAGTGTGAGTGATGGAGGGTGAACCGGCTGAGTCACAGAGGGACTGCCAGGTCCAGAGACAATAGAGACGGCACTGGGCGCCACAGAGAGCAGCTGTCAGGACAGAAATACAGAATCAAAACAGTGGGGTGAAAGTGGAAACCGTGACACCTTCCTCTGCCTTCTGTATGTCTCTCACTGCACTGCTGAGAGAGCAAATAAGGTCAGGAGGGGAAAATGTGTGAGAAGAACCAGAGGTTGGGAGGGGGGCACATGACCAAGCAGCTACGGTCAGAATCAGACCTTAGCAGAGAAGCACCCAGAACCGTGTAACAACTTTCTTTAAAAACCCGTAGAAAACTGTCAATATCTACTAAATCATGTTGAAGGCTTCGGCTACCACAGAGTGTGATATTTTTACTTGTGGATGCAAAACAAATAGAAAGAAAACCCTGTCAAGTTAACGGAGCAGGGCAGCAGACGACAGTAAGGGACAGTTTAAGACTGGTTCTGTGTTATGTAAATTTATGTGCTTGATTGTTTGTGTAAACTTGCATTTTCATTATAAAGCTTATTTTGCCTTCATATTCATAAATTCTAAACTTTACTTAAATATAATGTAACAATATATGGAAATAGTAAAACAGTAAAACCACAATTTTAAGCCCCATCAAACCTCATTAAAATGTCCAATAATATTTCAGATTTATGTAATAAATGTCTAAACGATGAAAGAACAATTCTTCACTGCCTATGGGGATGTCAAAGAGCTTGTCAAACACTTCATCAGAACTCATTCCTTTGGATGTCACATTATGCGTCCTAGGAATCTACCTAGAGGACTTCACACAAACACAAAAGCAGACCGAACTAATGGACTTTGGACTTTTACAAGCCAGGAGAGTAAATGCACTTGGTTGGAAAAGTATAGAGACTCCTATCAAACAAGGGATAAAGGAACTTTCAGAATGTATAGAATGAAAGACTAACTTACACTGCTAAAGGAAAACCAAAAGACTTTGTTCAACTCTGGGAACTATATATGAATATTATAGAAGCTCTAAAGTGAAAGCTGTTGTTAAACATATAAATCCTGATTTCACAATAATGCATCTGTGGATACATAAGTGATGCTAGTATGTATGAAAGTATGAGCGTGTTTGTTTTGAATAATGGCTATTTTTGTTCTCAAGATCTTTTTCAATTAGTCTGTGATGTGATAAACAAAAACCAATACAAACATTGGTGGGGGGGGGGGGGGGGCACAATGAGCTGGAGAAGAAGCTGGTGGAAATCAATCAAGGTAGAAAACAGAAATGCTACAGAGGGGAAAGGGGAGAAAATTTAGTGAAGGAGAAAATAAGAGAAGCGAGAAGAGGATACTAAGGGTGATGCCTTTATGTATGCTGTTTGTTAGGGAGGCTTTAAAACAGAGCAAAAAAAAAGTTTTAATACATTTAAAACTAAAATCGGTTTTGGTCTGTAGGAAAAAGAAAGAAATAAACAAAGAAAAAACAAAGTCTATTCTAACATTTAATGTCAAAGTAAAGGTGTTGTGGAATGTGTAGCACAGTATTTCTTGGACATGACTCTCAGCTACTATCACACTAAATTTTAGCTGAATATCTGCAGAATTCACTAAGCTTTAGCTATTTTTGTGTTGGCTAATAACAATTAACTGTGGTAGCCATCCTGAATTGGGGTCACTCCAAAAACTAAGCAGCTGTAGGTCTACAGAAAGACTACTTTTTGAGAGTTTCATTAAGATCTGTCTTGGATCATGAGCTATTTTGCTAACAGACAGATATGGCTGATGCCTACATTCATTCACTCTCTTTCACTTGCTGGTGTGTATCTACAGCAGTCCCTGTGTGAGAGGTGGGGGACAAACAGTTTAGAGTTACCAATTCCCCTAAAATGCCTGTTTTTGCTCTGTGGGAGGAAACTGGAGTACTCGGAGAAAACCCGCGTGTGCACGAGGAGAACATGTAAGCTTCACACAGAAATGCCGGGAGGTGATCCTGGGACCTTCTTGCTGTGAGGCGACGGCTCTAACCACTGTCCTTTTATTGCCAATGTTTTAAGTAAAAATATCGCACAAATGTTTTAAAGTATGTGTTGGGAGTGGCTCTCAGCTACTACCACACCACATTTTAGCTCAGTATTGTAAAAACTGACTGAGTTACAGCCATTGTTGTACTTTGTAAGGCCAGTTGGGTGTGGTTGTCATGTTGGACAGGGCTGACTCCCAGATTTATTCAGTTGTAGATGGGCCACCAATAATTACTTCCTCTCGTGGGTCATGAGATGTTTTTAAACATGACAGACAAATTAAGACAGACACGTCAATCAGCGAAAAACATGGCGGCTTTAAATGTCTGATATACTAATATTTATTTAGATTTTAGTAGTTAGTGTGCCCAAGGTCTTTGCTGTTATCATAACTTTTAAAAATACTTTGAATCATTTGAATAAAAACACACTTGTTTAAATTTAAATGCTGCCAGTGCAGGCGTTTGTGCATCACTTCTAACTTCATGTTTTAGTTCAGTTTCTTTTGGGGGTTTTTTCCCCATTTTATTCCTTGCATCTACCACACACGTCTCTGTGCCATCAGGATAATGAGGCGCATCACTATCAGGTTAATTAGTGGAGGGGATTAAATGTGATGAGAGGCATGGCTTAGGGAGCGAGGCGGGGATGGTACAATAGAGAGGAGGGGAGAGGAGGATGTGGGGCCTCAAGGATCACGTGGAGCAGCATCTGGAATCTGTGATCACACACATGCAAAAAGACTGAAAATAAGACCTCTGCTCATTAGACTGTGAGGGGGAGAAAGAGGAGTCAGATGAAGGAATCATGAAGCTACTTCTGACCTAAAACATGACTGAAGATTAGCCCTCACTTTCAGAGCATAACATTCAATTGATACACTCCTGATCAAAATCTTAAGACCAGTCAAAAAATTGCAAGAATTTGCATTTTGCACTATTGGATCTTAAGAAGGTTCTAAGTAGAGCTTCACAATGTTAAAGGAAAAAATCAGTGCAAGAGACAAGAACTTTTGAGC
>NC_051448.1:22561362-22568716 GCF_001649575.2 Kryptolebias marmoratus | reverse complement strand
TACCCAAATTAAGGCCATTACTGGTGCTGACTGCAGCCCAATAACCATCAGACGGCATCTGCGAGAGAAGGGCTTCAGAAACAAAAAACGTCTTCAAAGGCCACGTCTTCTTCAACGCCACAAAATTGCCCGTTTGAACTTTGCAAGGGTGCACCAAACATGGGACATTGAAAGGTGGAAGAAAGTTGTAGAAAACATCTCAGGTGGGATCTCCTTGTCATGCCAGTAACGTTGGAAGCCATCAGGACCATCAAGGTTAAATTTTTTCTCATCAGAGAAGACAACTTGGTGAATGAGGTGATTTTTAAACAGGGAGCTTCAGCTTCTGCTTGAAAGCTTGGAGTCAGAGATGATGGTCTCAGCCAAGCACTGAAGTCAGAATCAGGCAAATAAAACAGTAAAATACATCTTATACCAACACTGAGGCAGCCAAGAAGTTATACTCAACGTAAAATGGTGGATCAACTCAAATGCAAATACCCATCTAACATTAGCCAGGCAGTTGACCAGACTCCACGATGTTCTGCTCCATTCACCATAGTGTTCAAGGGAAAGCTATTGGTGTAACAAATTAAAGAGTGCCACTGAAAGGTTACAACATATATTGTCTCTTAAAAGAATTAGAATCAAGAATTGTTAGGAATTGGAAATTAAACGAGGAATCGGAATCGGTACCGGTACCGGAATTGATCAAATTCAAACGATGCCCAACCCTACCTGTGATGCTGATTACAGGACACACCTTAGATACCATGTCCCTGTGAGCAAATCAGTTCCAGTATTTTCTAAGGGTACTATCCTTTTTGTCAAGGCCAGTTTCATTAGTTCTTTTTTTATTTATTGTGTGTTTTAAGAAAAGCTGAATCAAAAGCCATAACTAAATGTTCTACACTGTATTGGAACTCACCGGTGTTGTCACTGAGAAAACAGAGGAATACTTAAAAAATCTACCCAAACAGTTCCAAGGTAGTTTTGTGTCTGAACTAACTTAACATTGTCTGAAAACAAAGTGTATAACATTACAGTTCCAAAATGGACACCTGCTTCAGTCACCTGGGTTAAAGCCGTGTGTTTTATATTAACATGTCCCAAAAATATCATCAACATTTACATAAACAAGCAAACTTGGAACTGCTTGGGCTCATTTATCCACTGATATTAAAGCACCAAGGCTTGTTTTTCGGTGCTTCTGAAAAGTAGAGGAATGTCTCACCTGTGTCCTGGGAGTTGAGCACCTCCAGTGCATGCATCATGGCACTGGCGAATACGTTGGCGTCCTCCTTGCTGCCAAAGTTGAGACCGTACACTTGTCGAGCATCACGCCACTGGTGGAAGGTCTGCGTGGCCTGGTTGTACTTCAGCCCCTTGGGAATGGCACAGTTTATCACCACCTGCAGACATCCAGGTTGGGGTGGTGGAGAGGAAAAACATTGGTTTGGTCAGTTGCACCTTTCTTGCGCCAACATAAAAGTCCCCCGATTTTACCATGAGTGAGGGTTTAGGCACTAGGGCTGCAAAGGGGCGGAAAATTTCAGGTACATTTCCAAAAACCTTCCAGAGACTTCACATGGAAACTTAAGCTGAGGAATTTTGGAAATATTCAAAATTGGAAATTTTTAATGGGAATTATAGGAATTTATGTCAACTACCTGGAAATTGTTGGTAATTTAATCAAACTATCAAATCAAAACAACAATATAAATATTTTGTTTTGTCACAGACAGATCATAAATTTGTCCTGAAGTTTATGAAAGTAAAAAATGTAAATTTTTAAACATGTTTACAGTTTTTTTTGTTGTTGTTGTTGTTTGATCTAATCCTTAACATAAATTCATGTACACAACGAACAAAAAAATAATGTTACATTATATTTTTTCTATCAGTTTTTTGTCATTGTCTGCTACAGCAATGAAATCTGGTTGTTTTAGTCAAGATTATGCTAAAATATATTTCCCCCAACTCTATTTTAAATCCTTGTTAAGGACCAACCTTTAATATTATTTCAAATTCCAGGTTTATTCCTACAAGTTCCTGGTAATTCTCATAAATTCCCAATAATTTTCAAAGAAAATTTCCAACTTTAAAATTTCCTGGAATTTTGCAACCCTAAAGGTGCAGGTCTCATTATGTTTGGGTGGTGGAGTGAGCACACAGTTACCTCTTGTCAAACCATTGCTATTTGTTTTGCACTTTATTACAGCTTCTCTGTAACAACAGCTGACTAGTTCCACCATCACAGCACTTTTTATCGACTATGGAAGCATTCCTGTTTTTAAAGTCTTGGCTAAATGGGAATCATTTAGCCAATGACAGCCTCTGTGCCATTAAAGCCTTGATCCACTCCTGAGATCTTCATTCCCAGGTTGGGAACCACTGGTTTAGATTATCTGTGATGTCTGACAGAACCAGCTGCTAATGTGTTTTTGGAGTATTGGCACAGATGTGTGTGGTCAGGTATTGTAGTGAAGAAAACTTAAAATTGAGAGAATGTCAATTTAAGTTTTAAAGATGACTTCAGATTTATGGTAACGCAGTATGAAGGTTTATTTTATGTGCTGTCAGGACCCCATCTCCAAAGTGACAACCATCATAGCTTTTTATGCAGTAACGGGTCATTCTCACCTGCTCGTAAAGAGACTTTATGATGCACTAACACCCCTGTGTCTCAGCTGTTGACACTAACATGATGGAGTCCTGGGTACGCAGCCAAGCAGGAGTGCCTCAAGCAGCTCTTTTCAGTTATTGTGATAAATAAAATGTCAAAACCCAAGGACTGAAACAGATACTTTTTTGTTTAAAGTAAAAGGAAAGTCTACCAAGAGGATGTGTACATCTGAGGAAAGTTAATTATTGGTACAATAAAATGTGGAGCCAACATTCGAACACCACACATCATTGACAAAACTGTCTTGATGGTGTCAGATGATCAATGCATTTGGTTAGCAGGTCCTGACTCTAACTACCCTCTTAAATCATATGGAAACAGTCTTCCACATGCAGCTTCTGCATTTTCTCTTAGAGTTTGTTCAATAACTAAATGGCACTGTCTAATATGCGTTGTTAATCTGAGATTATTTTTATTTAATTTAGGAAAAGTATGGACGATTTTTTAAAATCATGTACTGACATATAAAACTTCAATATTAAGGCACACTTCTGCCTCACTGACTGGGGGCAACAAACACAAAGACTCAAAATGGAGTCAGATCTGGAAAGTAGCAGGTATATCACTAAAACGGCACAGATAATTTCACAGAGGGAAAGAGGACAGATGTATGTGTTCACCCCACCCTAAAGCCTCAGACTGTGGGACCGAAGGGGTGCAGGAACAGTGTGTGTGTGATCACCAAGGATTCAGTAATGTTTCTTTTTTAAATTCTGACAGACTCTTACTTTCTACTAAAGTATCTATTATTCTGATAGATGAGCTCCGCTCACACAGCTGCTTGCCGTACATTCCAATGAACTCTTTTGGCATTTGTTACACCTTGCAAAGGCTGTCCTAGTTGGACATTTTCTAACATTGTATAACCACAAATGTTGGAACAGGATTGAAAAACACAACTAAAACAACAACAACAAAAAGAAACTAGAACATTTCTGAAGAAATGCTGAAGGGGCCAATGCAGCTGCTGACCAAAATTCACACAGGAGATTTCTAACATTCTAAGCTCAGAATAAATACCCACAATTTCCTGCATGAACTGTAGAAGAAGTGTAGAGGGAACAGAGATTGTTAAAGCTGCTGCCAGTGGCTCATTATGGTCACCATGGCAACCGCACACCTGCATCTGTCGCTTCCTGACTGGCAAGTTTATGACAGGAAGACAGAAACCGACTAAAAAATAAGCCTGAAACAAACAGTCACTGTGTGAAAACGAGAGGTCAGTTCTTTAAAAAAAAGGAACATTTGAGCAGCAGAACTCTGATGGTCACAGGTGAATTTTCATCTTTCTACAGTGTTTTACGTAGGACATCGTTTCTCAAATGGGGGTTCTTTAAGGCATTCTAGGGGGTACTATTTTTTCAGCCTACTGAAAAATAGCACCCATGCATACATACTTTAAAACAGTTATATAATCAAACACGACCATAAACTTCATTTTTAAAACAGCAGTATATTAAATTTGTTCATTCTAAATCTAAAAAGAGATCTGATTCACTTTCAGGTGAAGTTGGTTTGTCCCAACCTGGCACCTGTCAATCACTGGCACTCCCACAAACAAACAATGGAGGCCTGGTTGAAACGTAGCAGCTATATTGCTGAAAACACAGATGGACAAGTGCAAAAATATATATATATATGTATATATGTGTGTGTGTGTGTGTTTAAATATAAAAATCTTTTTATTAAATTACCTTTTGAACATTTTTTTCCACGATAAGGCACCTTCAGCTGATTATTTATTGTTTTACAGATACTGAGATACAATCTGACGTGGTAGTACTTGAGGATCATACTAAGACAGTGAGATAACATCTCATGAGATTTCACATCGCACTTGTTGTCATTTACAAGGTTTGACAAAACTGGCTGCAATTCAACAGAATATGATTTCAGTCTAAAACTCTGACATGAAAGGTGCTGATTTGTTCCTATAAAGCTGTGATCTTCGAGAGTTCAGAGCATCTTCCTGTTTCCATTTACTCAGATATCAGGCTTCTGCTGTGTGAATGAATCAGTTTGTGTTCACATGAGACATTTTGTGTTTGCAGTTTGCCTTAATGAATGGTGTTTGTGTGTTCTTGTGAATAGGAGATTAGCAGGCTGTGGGATGTGCCCATATCCACAAGATTTAGAGTTAAAAATCAGTTCAAGAATCAGGAAGAGGGTTCAGCGACACTCCAGTGTGTGAGTTGTTCTGTGATGATTTAGGAAGAGTTTCAGTTTGTATTGGAGTTTTTCCCAGCTGCTCTCATGTCTCACTTTGTCGTCAACCTCACTTCAGAAATGTCTTGTTTTCACTTTCCACACACAGCAAAGAGTGTGAGGAAACACTGTCTGCGTACTTCAACAAGCAGATGGAAACAAAAGACACTCATCTGCGAGTGACTAACAGTAAACACAATGATCCTTGGAACATTTTAGAAATGGTGTTTATAAAGGCAGTGTTCGGCTCTTTAAATCCCCCATGCCTCAGACTCAGAAGCAGTAAACACTTTAAATGGAGCTGAAAAGCACAAAGTGCATCAGAAACCAGGGTGACAGTGTCACATGACGACACCAGGGACGTGCATCTGGTCTGTGGCAGAGAAAATCTCAATACAGTGCCAATGACACGACACAATAAACAAACATGAGCTACAAAAATGCTACAGCAGGAATTGCACCTGAAGAAGAAATATCCTTTACAGGAAGTCTTCATCACAAACTTAATGACACTTCTTTACACACACACAAATATATATATAAACTGTTGTCGGACTCGTCATTGAATTAAAGACCTAGCATTCCTTATAGCATCCCACACCACCTGCTGCCTTTCATTCCAGAGTTTTAGACTAAAATTATTTTGTGAGGACAATTAATCAAACCTTCAAAATAACATTATGTGCAACCTCATTCAATATCGCAATCTGTCATGCTCAGAGAATGTGATGTAAATGACTGTCAGTTACTACCACAACCAAGTTTGAACTCAATATCTGTAAAACTGATCGAGTTATAGCCATTTATGTTTTGGTCAGTTAGCTGTGGCCACTTTCAGTTGGATTGACCTTCAAAAGCACTTGTAGAGGTTCATCCAGTGATTATTTCTTGAAAGGTTTATTAAGTTTGTCCAGTTTTTGATGGGATATTTTGCTAACAGACAGACAGAGTTGACTTCACATAGTTAATGGTAAAGATTTAAACAGAGATCTTGTGCAATCTTTTACATGTTCTGAATCAGCCTCAACTACCACCACACCAAAGGTTAGCTCAATATTTATAAAACTGACTGAGTTCTGGCTATTATTGTATCTTTTAAGGTCAGATGGATATAGCAGCTATTTTTAATTGGGTTGATTCCAAAAGTTAATCAGTTGTAGATGTACATTCAATGATTACATTCTGAGAGTTTCACTAAAAACGGTTCATGGAATATTTTACTAACACACACACAAACTGGCAAAAACATTACTGTCCACCCTCACCTTTCAGCAGCAGGCAATAATAATTAAACAGATGAGATGTATTGGCACACAGACGTAGTACATCGGTGCATCTAGATGTAATCCCAAAACTGCATCAGTACACAGCTGCTCCACCTATCCAATTACATTATGCATGTGGGGGCCATGAATTGGTCCAAATCTGGTAGTCTTCTGTTAATCAACTCTCACTAACCTGATGATCTTGGATCTTGCGTCCCACCACGCGGAAGGCATTGGTTCCTGTGTGGTGGTAAATGTGGACTCTGCTGAAGCCCGTGGAGCCACCAGCCGGGACCCACTTCTTGTTGGCATCATCATAAACCATAACAGCGGCTCGCGCCTGGCAGATACTTTGTTCACTGCAACAAAAAAGACAAACAATTACAACTTTTAGAAAAAAAGAACTGATTTGGTCACTATTTTCAACTAAACTTATAGTTTCAGTAAGTTAGCTAGTTAAAGATATAGTTATAAGTCTGACTTTATGTTTTTAATATTTGTTTGAGAGCACATGTTTTTAAAACCCCAACACATTGGAACATGTTTAAAAGTGTGATTACTAGATAAGACAGGAGTGTGGAAAAGCTACAATAAACCTCACAACAAAACAACAAAAATAATTCTGCGTCTTTTCCTTCATTCTCATGGAAAACGTTTACAGGTACTCACAAGTGGAAAACATTGAAATTGGTTGCCAGTCTTCTCTGGACGAGTCTGTCTAAGGTTCAGAGGAATAAAAGAAAAGCCCAGGAGCTCAATCTCAGACTCTACAGGCTTTAATTACCAAGTTCAATGTTAAAGTTTGAAACAGTATCACCAAAACCAGACGGAACAAGTATGGCTTGTTTGGAAGACTTGCCAGGAGAAACGCTTTTCTCTCTGAAATGAACATGGCAGCTAGTTTAAGCCAGTATCTCACCAGGGGGTGATTGCTGGAGACTAGTTGGTGAACAGCATTTGAGAGATAGTCTCCAAAATGTCTGATTTTTCCACAAAATGTTCAACTGACATTGATGTCACACAAACTTTTGAATTGACTAAAAGTTTCTAATGTTTTGCAAAGAAGCTCTTCTTACTCCCACAACTCTGTGTGGTACATATACAAAAACATAGGCATTTTCATTTTATTTAATTAATTCAAGAATGCAGAGAGAACACCATCCATCCATCCATCCATCCATCCATCCATCCATCCATCCATTGTCTTCCTCTTATCCGG
>NC_051448.1:22550517-22558622 GCF_001649575.2 Kryptolebias marmoratus | reverse complement strand
ACGTACAGGCACCAAGATGGGGGGCAACAAGTATGCCCACTCCTGCTCGGCGCCTCTCACCGTGGGCAACTCCAGAGTGAAAGAGTGTCCAACCCCTCTCAAGGAGACTGGTTCCAGAGCCAGAGCCGTGTGTTGAGGTGAGCCTGACTATTTCTAGCCGGAACCTCTCAACCTCACACACCAGCTCAGGCTCCAGGTCTGTGGTTACTATGGTAACCATAATTAGCCACTGTCAGCAGCTTTTTTTCTTAATCTTTGTTCTCTTTACACTCCCTATTTAGATCTTATATCAGATTGTCGACATTTTGTCAACTTAGACAGCAGCTGCAGTCCTTTCAGCATTTACATTTGGTCTTTTGAGTGTGTGCTTAAAATAAGATACACAGCAATAGCATGTCCCCCAAACTCCCTCAAATTTCATTAAGAGTTAACACCTCAGTCCTCATTATACATCTAACCGGCTCCATTTATACATAGAAACCAACTGGAGCTGCTAATGGAGGGCAGAAACAAAGGTGGGTTAATTCATGCTTTGCTGCTCTTTATATATTCAAATAGCAATTAATAAATCTGATGTCTTTATCAAAGAAGATTTTTTTAGATCTGCAAAATCTTCTTTACTTTTTATTTTTACACTTATGACAGCATTTTTACGCTGCAATTTTAGCAAAATGATGTCAAAATCTGAGTAAAGTGTACACTTGACAGATGTAATGTAGTCCTGTTGACGCTCCCCTTGTTCCTGTTGACTCATCCACTGAACGCAGGATATGAGCCAACACTACTGCACCTACTGTCTGTGTGAGCTGAGGCCCTATACATACATTGTACCTACAAATTTACAAAAAAGATTTCGGGAGTTTTTACAAAAACTACAACTCAGGTTAACCATTACAATACAAAACAGTGTAAGAAAGCAAAACTAAAGAATCCACTGTTTAGATAATTAGCCAGCTTCACTGGTGGCTTTTATTTACTGTACACATATTCATACCAAGTACTTTCAGCAAGGGCCTTTTGCTTTGGTATGCTTGTGCACCAAGTGCAGAATGTCTTTGTGCTTTTTCCTGTTTTTTTGTTCCAAACTCCAGTCCAGTAAGTGGCAGTACTTGCAGCAATTAAATGTTTGCCAACCACCAATAAACATAAGAAAATTACTTGCATGTGCTACTCAAAGTTACTATATTTGCCTCTTGTATAACCGAAAAAGGTAGCAAAGAAGCTTCAGTGCTACATAAGAACGTGACAGACAGACTAACCAGAACTTCAAACCCACCAATATTGTCCCAATCTGTTAGGGAACATTATAGTTTCTCCATTAACTGTAATGAGGATGGAGAAAGAAAGGCGGATGGAACGATTCAACAGTGATACGGTATTTGTCTGTCAAACGTACTCGTTTTGTAATGACATCTAGGTCTTCTGAGGCTTAATTAACAGTTACCGTGTGCTACATAACACTTAGCTGGAAGACAGAAAACCAAACACACAAACACACATCTGTCAGAGCAACTCCAAGAAGCTGTCTGCTCCAGAGTCAGAGCTGCTAATCTAAATACTTAAACAGGACTGGTAAGGTCAAGCTTTTTAAATATGCATCTTAATGACCTTGTAGGATATTTGAGACTGGCATTTTTTAAATTAGGATAGATTATTCTGTTGTTGTTTTTCCTACTGCTGAATAAAAAACTTTTTTTTTCTAGTTTAACTATTTATAAGTATGTGTGCAAGTAAAATGAACATTTTTGTTGTATACTATAACCCACTGACAACATTTCTTCCAAATTACAAATACAAACCTAGTCATTTAGAACATTTATTTGCAGAACAGAAGTAATGGTCAGAATAACAGAAAAGCTGTAGTTTTTTCAGACCTCAAATAATGCAAAGAAAACAAGGTTATATTCATTATTAGTCATCCCAACACTAATGTTTTAACTTCAGAAATGATCACTATTTGGTGTAACAACCCTGACTTTTAATTCCAGCTTTCATGCATCTTGGCGAGCTCTCCACCATCTATCATGTTGCTGCTGGGGAACTTTTTGCCTTCCAGCTCAGCTCTGTTTGATGGCTTGTGACCATCCATCTGGCTCTTGATGAGATTCCAGAGGTTTTCAATAGGGTTCAGGTCAGGAGTTTAGGTTGGCCATGACAGGGTCTGGATCTGATGGTCCCACATCCACACCTGAACCCCACTGAAAACTTGACTGTATCCCTCTGCCAGTGAAGACAGAACTGAACCCTTCTTGTTTTCCCTCAAACCCCCCCACAGAGGGTTTTATACTTTTCCCTGTTAAATAAGATTTGGTTCAGGTGATAACATAATCAGAACCTTGTTAAGTAGAATGAGGTGTGCTTGTTTTGGAATTTGACAAACACTTAGATGGAAAGACGGTCAAACATGCAAAGATGTAGGACATTTTCTTTATTTATTCCAGAGCTGCATATGTTCCAGCTTCCCTAACTCCTACTGAACTAAAAACATTCCAAACCATCAAACCATGGTTTTGCTGCACCGATAAACCCCTATCTTCCAAATATGAGGATCTCGCTGCAGGATCTCTATTAGAGTGGAAGGACAGATACAGAGCTGCACAGACGTCAAATGTGCAGATGTGACCAGAATATTTTCATCTCCTTCATTAATGTTAATGAAGCTCCAGAGTTAGGAACGCTTTGGACTTCAAAGAAGGAGAACAGAGTAGCTCTGGGGGCTGCGTCGCCATGATGTCACATCCTAACAGAATCAGAGGGTGGGGGGTGGGGGGTGCACAGGAGGAAGATGACAAGTTAGGAAGGAAAAAGGCTCAGAGGGGACGTCTGAAAGGCAGCAGCCACAACAGGAGCCAAACAACCCTGACTTACTGATTAGTAAAGACTATGGCTGAACCAAAAGTCTGGAATTCCTGCCTATTACTTTGGTTTAAAACAACACAGAACCAGGCATGATGGGAGGGGGTGAAGTGGAGGCGCACGCTCATTGAATATACTTGTTCATTCCATCACTGCTACAGCTAGAAATTGTGACTAATTTAACCGCTGATGGGCTTAAGTTACGCAACCGGCCGACTGACTCGTCTAAAAATAGAAACAAAGCAAAAAGGAGGAAGTGGATTCCCAGTCAGTGGTTCTATTGAGCCCAACCTGGCACAGCCTGGAGATGAATGACTCCAGTTTTTGTTATGTCAGCTACACTACTCGCTCTGAGGCTACATACTGGATGTGCAGCATCACTCTGATATCATTTATCAGTATGGTAAATCTTCTCAAATTAGACCAGATGTCATGCTTTCCCCTGTGCGCTGCGTGATCTGATGGGACTAAATGTTTATTAATGAGGGAAACAGATTTTCATTAAATCTAATGCAATGAAATGTTGATTAACGAGTTCATTATTTGAAGTGGTGACCTTTACAGCGTAAGCAATCATCTTTGGAAACAAAAACAGCTGCTTTTTCTACACCGTTCTGTGGACGTTTAAAGAGTAATACAGTGCATGCTAATTTGTAATCTATAGGCTTATTGCAGGGTAAACGGTCTTCTTTACTTGTACATGCTGTTCTACATTAAAATAAAGAAGCAAACAAAAAAGCTACGATCTTTCATTTCTCTTCAAGAATGGCTGTACAATATACCAAACTCTATCAATATGGCTACAACAATGTGCACAAAATCAACATTACAGAGGAGTCCAAAAAGCAGCAGACAAACAACATGGCAATATATATATATTTTTCAATTTCCACTTTCACAACCACTGGGGCCGTTTCTGATTTTCAACCAAACAAAATGTTTCCCACTTCTGTAAGTTTGGTCCTTTGCTTGTTATATTCCCAACATTATAGACTGAAGATCTCATACAAACAGAACACAATCGCTTGTGAAGTTGTGGTTTTAGAGTTCTGAGATAAACTCAAACTGGTATTTCACACATTTTAATAGATTTATCAACAAGGCCAGTCATAGCAAGGATCCGTCTTTTTTCCTGACCATCTTCATCCCTTTACAGCACAGCCCTTTAGGCTGTAAACTTCCTGACAACAAACTGCTGCTCTGAAAGGTCAGCGTCATGATCAGTCCTTCGAAGCTGAAGCTTTTCTAAGCTTGGGTATGAAATCCAAAGGGCGTTCCCCGCTATGAAAGAGCACTCAAGAGAAAAAACAAAATAAGCAGAAACAAAGCCAGAGAGGTAAACTGTGATTGGGGATGACCTGAAGGTCTGCTCAGGGAGGACTGCAGCTGGTTTTTACAGATAAAGAGCAGCTCCATCCCTCTGTTTCCCTCACGCTATACACATGTCTTCAGTTTCCAGCTCGTTTCACTTAATGACGTACCTCTACCCCCCACCCCCACATCTGTCTCCTTCTTCCCCTCATTCTTGTTTTGTCTCTCATTAATCAGCTATCACTTGTGGTGTGGTGCAGAGTTATGCACAGTGCTTCCAGCCCATATGGAAGTGATCAGGACCAGCAGAAGTCCCAGTTCAGCAGCAGCCTCCAGCTGCTGGACCACTGTTTACTGTTACAGTACATGAAGACATTCCAAAGTGGGCTCAGGAGGGTCCGAATCATTTCATTTCAGCAGTTTTAGTAGCTCATTAAACTGCAAAAACTGTCAGCAAAATATCTCATGAACCACTTGAAAAATTTAAATGAACCTTACAGAAAGTAATCATTAAATGTACATCTACAACTGCTGAACATTTGGAGCCCACTCAATTGAAGATGGCCTACGAGGTAATGAGTGGTAGATATACCTCCAAAGATTCTTTTTACACAGTGGCCAGCAATAATAAGGTTGAGAATAGGGCTGCAACAACGAATCGATAAAATCGATAAAATTCGATAAAATTCGATAATTAAAAGCGTTGGTAACAAAATTCATTATCAATATGTGTTGCGCTATTTATGCGTCACTAACGTTGTCGCGGAAACGGTGACGTCACCCGCAGCGTGTTTGCTGAACAAACTCCGTCCCAAATATAAGTCATTGCTCCGTCCGCTCCGTAAAAACAACAAAAAAAAAAACCTCTGTCCGCTCCGTATGATGATGAAGAAGCTACGGCTCCTCTTCCTCACTGCAAACTTTCTTTCTGCTACTCCATTACCGTTTTGGGGAGCACTGCAGGTTAGAATCTGCTGAATAGGGATTTGTGTTTAGTCTTAAAGTTGTTAAGCAGCAGAACTAGCTCTGTGAGCTCTGTTAGCAGCAGTTAGCATACAGGAAACTGCACGCTGCTTTCAGCGCCACCCGGTGGCATCACAAAGTAATGTTTAGTCATGGGTCAGATCACTGTATGCAAGTGAAGAGTGAGGCAACATTTAACTAAATTTACATCTACTTATTTATGTAATTAAGTGTTTTAATGGTACTTGTAGTGTGTGTGTTTAATTGATTTAGTTGTAAGTTTTTTAGAGATGTGAAACACGGGTGGTAAATAAGCTATTGTTATTTCTGCTTGAGAGCTAAGTATATAAAGTGAGAATGTTGAATTTAATTTATATTGATTTATTTAAAAATAAGAAAGTAGTAAAAGTTTTACATCAACCTACTTCTTTACATACAGATAACTTTTTTATGTGGGCCACAATGAATGAATGAATGCATGAATGAATTCCAAGTCGACCGATTAATCGATTAATCGAGAAAATAATCGCCTGATTAATCGATTATTGAAATTATCGTTAGTTGCAGCCCTAGTTGAGAACCACTGACGTAATACATGTATGTCAAAATACTTGAACATTAAATGGGTAATATGTACTTGATTACTAAAATACTCCATAGCTACAGCTCTGAAGCATTCTGAGCAACTAATATCTTTTTGTCTGACAGCATTTGAACACCGACAGGCCCAACTTCTGAAGGAGTCCTGAAGTTCACATCAAGAACTAGTAACTCTGAGAGCTGGACTTGTTTCTTTCATTGGCAAACACACACAGAGAGTCTTCTCCAAACAACGCAGATTCCACACATGGACTAAACTAAATTCCCATGATTCCCACAAAATGGTCTGTCTCTTCCTCAGCTCCACTGAGACCACACATGAACTGCGGTTTGAGGAGGAGACCAATCAGGATGGGGACAGGAGTGACCACTGAGATTAGCTTTGTATTGATCTGCAGTAACCTTTACTAGAAATGAGACAAACGGGCTTCTGCAGAACAGGAAAAGGACTGCAACACTGTTAGCTGTTTGTGTCAAATACGAATCTATTAATCTGTTTTTATACCAAAAATAGACTCAGGATCAAAAGAGCAAAATTAGAGTTCAGCAGTGGAAGCTCTGATATATTCTCTCAAAAAGATAAAACATTACCAGTTTTACAGAGTTCAGTTAAATTTAGTTTTTCAAAAGCATCTTGGCCAGATTAAAATAACTTCTTATAATATCTCATAAGTAAGCGATGAAACCCAGGATGTTAATCACCTGAGATTTTAGCCATCTATGCAACGCACACTCTTTCATCCTCATATACAGTCTGATACTTTTCTTTCTCAGAATCACAACAGGGAACCACTCTCTGCTCCTACTGATCTCAGAGAAACAACAGAAATGAAGAAAGTAAGTCAGTTTTTAACCTTTATTTATGTGATGCTCTATAGCCAACAGAATTGACCCACGCCACAGAAATAAAGTGTAATTCGAGATATTTTGCTTTTTCTGCAAAAATTACAAAGTGAACAGAGTGGTAAAAAAATGAGCTGGTAAAGTTAAAACAAGCAAGACAGATGCTAAAATGAGCAGAACAGTAGATGCTAAAAGCAAAACGGATGCTAAAAGGAGCAGAGGCTAAAAGTAGCAGGACAATACCTGATGCCCCTCCTGAGTCAACCTGGACTCGAACATGCAACCTCAGGATTACAAGACTATGGTTGCCTCAAATAAATAAATTAATTAATTAAACTCCTAAAATATATCTCTCTCTCATTCACACAGCTGTGTGCCTGCACTGAGTCTGCTGATAGAAACACATGATATGTTGGAGCCAAGACAAAAGTGTGACTGGACCACAGTAACAGATGGTGGTGAGGAGAGAGACCAACATGTCACACGATAGCAATAAAAACACCAGGTGTGACAAAAAGGACATCACCACTAACAGCTACATGTAACCCAATGAAACTCTGTAACAGAATGAGTGTGTGTGTTGTCTACACGCATGTGGGAGGGAGAAACACAAGATAAACAGTCAGGCAAACATTCAGAGATGAAACTGTGATTCTCAGTTATGATTCTAAGAAATAAAACAACTAACAACAGGAATCATGAAAAAGTCAAAGGGCTTCACAGCACCAAAGGCTGTCTTTTCTACCACTACAACATAAATACAATGTCAAACCATTAACTGTTCAACCATATCTAACTTGTGGTTTTTTAACTTAAGAGCTACTCATGTGTAAAACGTTATTGTCCTCTAATTACCTGGACCATCGAACGCTCTGCTCAAGCGCAGGCCTCGTTTAATGAGTACTCTGGTCTGATACTCAGAATCCCTTTGGATTCAATTAGGCGTTGAACAAGTCATTCACAGAAACCATTAGTTGACTGAAGAGGCACATCCCCACAGGACAGATCCACAGGTTCCCCCCCACCACTACCATTAATGACCTGATACTTTCCATTACTATGGTAACCAGCTTCTTCGAGATCACTCCTGGACATAGAGGTGGCAATCTACAACAAGCCCATCTGAACTAATAATATAATACACACTTGGCTGACTCACTGGGAAGAACATGACAGAGCAGATGTCTGTTCAATTAAAGCCAATGTTCCAATGAGAAAGCAACGGCAACTAAGTTCAAATTAAAGAAAAAACACAGAACCAAGTACATGACTCAGGTGTGGATAAACAAGCAGACTTCCATTCATTCCCTAACCCATACCCCCTCTCTAAATTATAACTAATACCTGTTCAATTCACAGGTTAGCCCCAATTGCCACCAGGACCCCAGAACCAGAACTAAACATGGAGGAACAGCATTGTTCCACTAATTTGGAACAAACTTTGATAAAACTGCAAAACAGCTGAAACAATGAGTTCCTTTTAATCAAGTCTAAAAACTCACCTGTTTAGAGTTGCTTTTTTTTTTTTTTTT
>NC_051448.1:22504486-22538505 GCF_001649575.2 Kryptolebias marmoratus | reverse complement strand
CGTCTCTGACGAGGTCCCTTAGTCTCCTTCTTGTCCATTTTACAAGAGTCGCAGTACTTTAAAGCAGAAAAAGATCCCAACCAGTGCCGAAGAGAGCTGGCATAAACGATGACGTCACAGTTCAGCGACACGAGCGAGCGCGACCAATAATTAGCTTTAGCACAATGGACCATCCAAGGACGAAAACCACTCTTTTATGCTCACCCGTGCCCGCAGTAATATCAGTCCTAGTGCCACCATGCAGGAGACAAGGGATCCACCCAAAAGCGACAAACCAGTCCGTTCCGGGCCCGCGTCGGGCGCTCCCCAGCCAGTATACGCTGGCTAGGTTCGGGGCGACGACCGCGGCCCGTCACAAAAAATTATTAAAACAAACGACTTATCGACCAAAAAAGGTGTCAAATAAACCAGGGATTAGAAGCGCACCATTATATACATATGCGAGGCTGATTTATAAATAGGGGTGTGCTTTAAAATAAATGTTTTGTCCCTGCTTTTGCGGAGCCTCGAGAAGCACGTCCTCACTCCATGGTGTTTCCGTACTCCCCCTTGCTTTTGAATCCTAATAAATGAATGTGTACTGGTATCTCATTTGGTGACTGTATGTTGTTTTTTTTTATGACTTTTTCATTTTGTGTTTTTACTTTGAACTGCCTTGTGTTGAAATGTGCTACACAAATAAACTTGACTGACATTCCACCTCTCAGTGAGGTCTGGACAAGGTTGGTGATTAAACCAAAGAAGGTCCTAATGAGAAAAGAAAAGCACACATTCGGAGGTGTTAGCTACATGTTTGTCTTCTTCTGACGGCAGCATATGTTAACTGGTGGCCTGGTAGTTACAGGGGACACATTGACAGCAGAGCAGGTTTGGACTAGATTCAGCAGCTACCAGAACACCTCTGCTTTAGTCATGACCAGCACACAGTAGTGAACTGAGGCTAAAAACTCCTGATGTGATGTCAAATATTCATATCATTTTTGTTTAGAAGCAGGGGTGAAAGAGGGACATATTTATAAAATATGGATTATATGCCACTGGGGGTCATCCACACGAGAACAGTTTTTGTGAATACACAATCATTTTTAATTGCTTCAGTCTTGCATCCCATAGAAATAATGTTTTAGGAGCCCCCAGAGGGGTCTTTTTTTAAAAAGAAAAAAACTGATTCTTGAGTGGAAACATCTTAAAAACAGTACCTAAGCGTAAAGAGCCAAAAACACAACCTTTTGAAAAAGATGACGTCATAGCCCCATCTCTAATTTTACCAACGATTGAAGGATGGACTCTTGTCCTTGTGTTTACATGTTGTGCCAAGTGTGTAAGCTTTAGGCACATGCTCCACACCTTGTTTCCTGTTTCATGACAGCGGTACAGCACCACATACAATCCTGGCAAAACTGCAATCCAAGTCGATTCTGGAGTTGCACAAGCATGACTAACACTACTAAGACCCTCCTCCTGGCTCTGATTGGTTGTTTCTGACCGGGAGCGGTGTAGGACCACTGGGAGGAGCCAGAGGTGCTTGTTTTTTTCACAGATTATCTGTCTCATATTCTACTGACAGGACACAGTGACTGTTTTGACAAATATGTAAAAAATACATTTTTCAAAAAAGTTACCTACTGCAGCTTTAAACACAAACAGAAGAATAGTCTAAACTGAAGGATATTCATTTGATCAGCTGTGTGTTGTGTTAGCTGTGTTTATTGACCATCAGGCTCTTTTCCCCACGCCCAAAATCAAACACTGTACAAAGTTTCCAGAGGAGCACTATATGACACTGAGCCAAGAATCCACAAGAGGTCCCTGAGCTGCTGAGGAGGAAACTTTAAACACAATCAAACCCAAGTTTATTGTTTGGGAATTTCATGAAAAGAACCACTTTTCAAAAACATGACAGTGGTGTAAGGCATCCTTCACACAGGAGGACAACCCCACCACAATATGTGCTTAAAAAACAATCTGCTTGAATGTGGATGGTTGTCACAGGGTTTAAGTGAGGTCTTCAGGAACATAATAAGTACACAGTAGAGTCCCTGTGGCGACACCACCAGAGATTTTCTCTATGCCATATTTCATCTCAGCTCCATTTTTCACTCAGGAAACATCTTCTCGGCTGTCTTCCAGACATATGCTTTATTTCATGCTGCTTTTAAAATGGTTATTCAGGTTTGATCTTCAGTTGTTGTGTTATCCTTCTATTGTTTCTCCCCATGCTGTTAATTTTTAACCCTTGCATCTTCACTCTCTTCTGTATCTTCATTTTGTTTTGTTGTTTTGCCCATAGAAAAGCCAAGAAATATTACAGACTAGCTTCCTGGCTGAGTCTGAGGACAGGTTTTCTGTTGAAGAACAACCGCCTGGTTCATTGCTTCATTCTGTTACACTAAGTTGAATTTGTCTGGCTTCTTCCTTGTCCTGAATGCTATCCTTTAAAAGGAATACTCTTCCAAAGTGAACACAGCCTTTTCTGACATTTCAGTAAACGGCATCAATATTTAAGCACCATCTCCCTGTTAAAACGGTGTTACAGCAGCAAAACAGTGAAGTTAGCAAGGTAGCTACTGGATTCCTAACCACACCCTTGGGGATAGGGGACACACAGACATCAGAGATAAGTTAAACATCAAAAGCACCCTCTCATCACCATGAATTCAGGTCTAAACACTAACAGCCAAAAGGATTCTTCTGCATGATAGCACAGCATGTAAATGTCATGTGTAGGATTCTGAAAAAGGCTTCAGGTTGGCTGGAACTGTTATCATCTTTACAGATCTTACTGACAAAGTTTAAGGTACTGTGTTGTTCATATTTTAAAGGGATGTAGCAGAAAACTCACAGGTAATAATTCTTGGAAGAGCATAACTTTTTAGCTTAAGAACCAGGATCATAATGCCAAGACTACAACAGACAAACAAACAAAATGAACTGTACTGAAATGGTTTCAACCACCTTCACAGAATATATTATATGAATCATACAATACTTATGTGTATGCACCAACAAGACCAGGTCACTGCATGACATTTTAATAGGAACAGTAAATATTAGCACTCATTTTTTTCTTTGTCATAATTTCACACCAATTTGTAACCACATCTAGTAGAGAAGATCTTTAAGAGTCACTGAATGGGCTGGTTCCTACGTTGGTCACTTATATTTGCATGGATAATGCTAACAAGCACAGATGTGAGCTGGTATACATCATGCTGAGGCTATTCAAAAATATCGACAAACATGGCAACATTTCTTTGTTCAATGAAGGAGCACATTTGGAAAATTTAAAAGAGATTTAAAAACGCAAATACTTTGTACAAAAGGCCTCCTGGCTCACCACATCAACGCTTTCCAGTAAACAATAGGTTGGTTGGACTTTGAGTAACTTCTTGGAGAAAAACTTTAAGGGAACACTGATCAAAGGAGCACCAATAACTAAGAGCAACAATTTTTACTACTTTTCTCAAAACGTCATCCTTCTTGAAGAACATACATCTAATGGACCTCTGACCTTCAGTATCTTCTTGGAACATGCTCTAAGCATTGGGATTTACGCATTATACTATTGAGACTGGCAATATGAAAAACAACGTGGGAAATAGTGCATTGAAGATTAATTTACCGGTTTCAGATCATTTAGGCTAAGTTTGCTTACAAAGCTGCCTGCTGTAATTTTATAACAGCTATAGTGACTTCAAAGTAACTCAATGGTATATATGTATATATATATATATACATCTATATTGTACATATACATCTTCATCTTCCACAGACTAAGACTACTCAAAGAGTGTTGTGAACCGGAGACAAATTCCTCGTGTGTGCCTACACACCTGGCAATAAATCTGATTCTGATTCTGATGGTTATCCAAAACACTGAGAAGACAACTATCATAGAGAAGGAACAGCCAGTCACAATAAAGGTTACTGTAGGCTGAGGACCATGAAGACAGGGCTTTGTTACAGGTGTTGGTGGGAATAACTCTGACTGCAGGTACATACCGGTGAATTTCCATTTTGGAGGCCAGAACACATCTCTGATTGAGGATGAAGCTGGAGGCTTTGGACTGTGGACCAGAGGACTGGATCTGCATGGCTCCACGCAACCTGACCCTGCCAGCCTCGCTCGTTTCTGTTCCTGCACCAGCCCACTCCAACTGCTCCTCAGCTCCCCTGTCTTGGGCTCCCGTGCCTCTGCTGCCTCCTCTTTTTTTGATCAGCTGCCAAAGTAGTTTCTATGTTTCCTTTCTTTTCTTTTCTACAAAACGGCTTTTCTCATCATCCAAATGTGAATGCCAGCCAACCCCATCACACACCCAGCCTTCCTCTCCCGCTCGTGCTGAAGTCTCCGTATCGGGGTGATTCCTTCTTTATTCATACATGCGATGTCAGCGAGTCAGCCAGTGAGCGGACATGCGGGTGAGCCGTCCAGACCGCCAGCCGACTGTATTTTTCCCAATGGCATCGACAACGGCCAAAAATCACACGCAAACACACGCTTCAGTCCTGGCTTTTTGCCGCCGAGGCGACAGCGGAGGTATCCAGGCAACAGGCTCCTAGTCTGTGGCGAAGGCTGCTGTGGGAAAACACCACGGCGGGATCACACAGCCCAGAACAGCTCGACTCAGGAGGATATACGTTGGGATGGCAGGGAGGGGTAAACCTTTTCTTCTGCTGCTCTTCGTCCCTTCTGTTTCCCTTCGTCTTACTGCATCTCTCTTATACCTTTGGCTTTCACTTGATCTCCCCCTTTCATCTGCCTCTTCCCTTCCTGCCTTCCAGCTCCCTCTCGCTGCTTTTATCTGTGTGCTTCTCCACGCGCCGTGCTGCCTCCGATTCACCATCCACCCACCCAACTCCTTCCTCTCTCCCTCTCTATTCAAGCTCTCCAAAATGAATAAGGCAAAAATGAGCTGCAAGATTTAGCTATGTTAAGCTACTGAAGCCTAGGTGAGCATCACCTTCTGATGAACACACTCCCTGAGTGTGTGTGTGTGTGTGTGTGTGTGTGTGTGTGGGGGGTGGGGATGTCCTTTTTAGTGTCACACTGCTTGGAAATTCACTTTCTAAATACAGTGACTCTGAACACTGTACTGAAGGCTGCTTCTGAGTGACAGCACAGATTCATTTCCATCCTATTTCAGCTGGAATCAGCTTGTAAAATAATGTCATCCATCAGAGCACTGGCTTCACACAATGACTGCAGTATTCAATGAACTCAAATATGCATATTGGACCTCTTATGTACTCACTGGTGCTTTGTGTGAAACAAAGAACTGTTATGAAGTAGGGCCTTCAGTATATACAGAGCCTTCCTGCTGTGTTACCTTAAACTGTCCTGCGAGCCTTACTGAGCTGTAACGGTGACTTTGCCAACTTTCATGATAATATGGACGGAAGTTGGACAGGCCCAAAAGCTGACACATGATGACCTCATAACAAAACTTAGTTTTTTCCTTTCTTGGGCCTGAATCAAACTTTTTACCCAGAAGTCTTTGTACTCATTCATATAGGAATGTACAGTGATTTTGGACAGCTGGCTGGGAAGGCATGAAATCAGCTGTATTAAAGCACACAAAGGCTGACATGTTGTGGGGTTTCAGGGCAGGGTACACAATACAACACACACACAAAGCTGCAAGGGAAAACTGTACCACATTCTGAGGTCGGAACAACAACGGCTGCAGGAGATCCATCTTTTTAGGACATTAACATTGTGAGAACTGAGGCTGATCACTGAGCAAAACCCATTTGCACAAACACACACTGGAATGGCTCCAGCGATCATCAAATCCAGCACGATCGATGCGAACAGCAGAGGTGTGCGTATCTCATTAATTAGAAATAAATTATGACATGTGATCATAGTGAGGCAGGAAGTGGGGGCTGTTACACTAATGAAGCAGGACTATTAAAGCAGCTCTTTTAAAAAGTGGCGTGCGCCCCAGGAACCCCGGCGTGACGAATGGAAGGTCCGTGAAGAGAGCAGTTTGTCACACTCGGGTTAAGTGCACAGTCAAAAGCTGCCTAAACAAGAGCACACGCATCGGGAGCCATTACAACCAATTAGAGGAAGGAGAAACGACAGTGAAGGATGAGAGAGCGGTGTTGGGCACCTGCCTCTTTTAGCAGAGCAGATGATGCGAGGGAGGAGTGAAGAAAAGACATGAGAAGGAAACAGAGACAGAAGGATAGAAAGACCACACATGGTCATCGTTTCTTTTTCCTCGTGTCGTTTAAAAATCCAGAAATGTTTGTTCATCTTTCCAAACAGGCTGTGAGTTAGTTGCACTTCAGACAGACATGACAAAGCAAAAAGGCCGGATGCAGGGTGAGTGGAAGGCGAGTGAAGAAAAGAGTTGGACCTGCAGCCGCTCAGGTGAGCGAAACACAGGCAGCAGGAGTGGTGAGCAGCGTGAGGCCCGATGAGTCGCTGCAGGAAGTGGCAGGGCACAGGTGGCTCAAATGCCACACACGCACACACACACACACACAGACTAACTTTCAAAAAAACACAAGGTACTTCTACACATGCCTTCAAAAGACCACACACCCACAAGAAACTGTAAATACACAGAGAACAAGCTATTTAAGCTTTTAATTATGTGATTCCATCACAGTAAAGGGATATTTCAGCTATTCTGATGTGGGGTTCTGTGGAAAAATAAATCATAACCTAATGAATGCACCTAATTAATGACAAACACTGCACTTCCTTTCAACTGATGGAAGAAGTGACCTAAACTTCAATGCAGACTTGTAAATTTCCAGCACTTTCATCTTACCCAGTGCAGATTCATGATTCATCACTGAAGATCACTTTCATCCAGTCACCCTCAGCCCATGACCCCACTGTCACCTTGTTCTTTTCTGTTTGCTTGTTAAAGATGGCTTCTGCTGGTGTAGATTCTCAGTCATCCAAGACATGGCAAATCCAAAAAAAAAAAAAAAAAAAGTCTAGTAGAAGTCCAATTGTCTTTGTTTTTTGTTTTTATTTTTTAACTTTTTTTGGACTCTCCTTTGTTTTCAACTGAAACATGTAGGAGCCAGGTCCACTTTGGGCAACAGCACTCTTTTTTGACTGAAGACTAATTAGATTTATTCTGATGCAGGTGATTCAAATCCAAATCCACTTTATTTATAAAGCACATTAAAAACAAATTCCAAAAGGTTGTACACTACTAAAAGGGATCAAACAAAATCAAAAGGCAATAAAAAATATAACAAAATAAAGAAGATTCCATCATTTTTTCTCTACTTAATCTAAAGCAATAGTGGCTGACTTGCAACAATTGTATTTCTTTCTTTTTTATCATTTCTTATTGACAGAAGATTGGAATTTTAAAAAGTGATAGTTTTGTGACATGTCTGACATGTTTTTAATAAAACAAAATAAACAATTCAAAGAACATCCTCCGTAGGATATCTCCCAAATAACTTTGATGACGTGAAATTGACGGTGGTGTAAAGGTTTATAAATTAGCATTTGCATAAACAACTATGAAAATTTGAATATTGCAGTTGTTCAGAGATGCCAAAATCTGCCTTAGAAGTGGGTTTTCTTGGACTACATTAATGAACTTGCCCAAGCAGACCAGTTCCAAAGCAGATTTTGGCGTCTTCAATAACTGAAATCTTCATATTTTTATAGCGGTTCATGCAAATGCTATTTTATAAACCTTTCCACCACTTTCAGTCCCACATAAAACAGTTATTTCAGCAGAAATATTATGATGTTTCTGCTGGATTTGACCCCAGAATACCCCATAAGTGCTACAGCTTGTTGCTGCTGCTGTTATCTGTACTTGAAAATAACCATGTATTGAAAATTGATGGCATATTTATAAATAAAAAAAAGCTTTCATATGAATCACTGTGAAATTTTGAAGATTGGAGTTGTTCAAGATGGCAGTGACTTTGTTCTTAGCTGAATACAGACTAGCCTTTAGCTCATCAGTCCTGTCAGAATTAAATTGTTGTTCTAAAAGCCATCTACAGTGAAGAGATATTGTTTATAATGTTCCCACAGAAACTTCATTATGGCTGAAAAATGCCTTTTGGTGAATACAGGAATTAATAGTGTCTGTGAATAAAGACCAAACTGAACTGGTTACTAATAATTTATAAGTAGTGATCTGAATGCAAACTTTTACATTTTAGCTTCAAATGATAAGCTACGGCTACATCTACTCTCTGACAGGACCATGTTTCATTTCTCATCAAACTGTCAAAACATTTTAAAATGTCAACAAAGCAAATTAAAGCTATTTTGCCTCTATTATTTGGCACCATTTTTTGGACCGTGAGCTTAATGTTGTCACTCATTATCTAGCAGAAGACATTTACGGTCATCAATGTTATGGACTTGGTTGCAAATTCATACACCTAACCATAACGAGTCACATAATTCTGAGGCTGCAGACAAACAGCCACCTAATGCTTCTATCTCTGGGCTAGGGATGGGCATATTAAGCAAAAACAAGACATTAAATCACCATCAGCCAGAGGATTTAATTAAATTTAACAAACAGCCTTCCCTAGTTTGTGTGCATGTGTGTGTGTGGCTGCTACAGGAGACATCCCTAAGCTCATCAGCAGGACTCTCTGCATCAAAAAACAAGAAAAAAATGAGTCTCATATCGCATAGCAGACCGGTGCATCCAAGGTGAGTCCATATAAACAGCCTTGGGTGTGTGGTAACAGTTCATTTAATCCTCGACTCAGAGACAGAACCTGATATACTGACTGTTCTAACACACAGAGACTTTCCATGACACACAGGGATTCCCATTACTGCTCAGATGGCAAAACTGAGCAGAACACAGGAGAAAAAAGCTGCCATTTCCATTTCAAAACCATCACGGGATGTTCTTATGTACAACTAAATCCTTTTGGAGAGTAAGGAAGAAAAAGACCTGGTGGTGGACAAGGCTGGCATAAAGAAGCAATAAGTTTTCATTTTATTTGTTATTTAACCTCATCTAAAGTTTGACCTCAGAACCAAGCCATGTCACAAGCAATTTTTGCAAATCTACCAAATTGTTGTTTTTTTTAAAATTAAAATTAAATTAGAATTACTTTAAGGAATGCATTATTACTCACCACCTTGAATGCTAAGGTTTAAGACAAAGATGTTGCCTGAAAAAACTTGGGGTGAGAAAGCTGTCAGATGACTTATTCATCTGTAAAATTCATTTGCAGAACTAAGTGTCTATTTCAAAATAAATAACACCTGTCAAAACTAATTTGGTGTGAAGTGCTGAGGAGGATCACTAATGATGATCATGTACACAGTGTGTTGTAGTGTCATTGCAGCTTGAATAGAAGCGGGATCAGAAATCCCACAGAAGCTGGAGGTTTTCCTGCTGTGGCAAACCGGCTTAAAATCCAACTCAAACAAACAAACAAACAAACAAAAGGCATTATTGAAAACAAATGTCATATGAGAATATGACAACTGTTATCGGTGTAACTATAAATACAGATACACCGAACCATCCTGGTAGTAAGTTAGGGATGGAAGGAACCAACCAAACGAAGAAGATGTCAGTCACATATGATGACCACTTCTTAAACAGCGTTTTGTTAACCTCTCAATAGAAAAGGAGTAACTGAAGATACTATCTAATGCACTCTATACCAAAATAAATGGCTTGTTTAGATGAAACACAGGAGCCTGTTTGTTTCAAATCAATGTGTAAAAAGGTTCACAATCCTGATGATTGCAGTCTGCAGCAGTGAGGAGAGCAAGAATACCATGAGCTGGTTGTAAAGAAAGCCAAATAGGTCATAATTCACACACTTTGAAAAGATGTTCATACGTGGGCAGAGCTTAGTAAATGTCAATAAATGTGTCACCAGGCCTTTATTAAGCTCCACTGATGGAAGAACAGCGCACTAGCACTCGTCTAGCTGCAAAGTTAGCAGTGAGTGCTTTTTTTCACTTTCATTCTTTTTCATTTTCACATTTGAAGAGGTTACCAATTACGCAATTCCATTATATTAAGTTGAGTTTAGGGCCAAATTAATGGAAAGAAAAGAGGTCTTTCAGTTTGGGAAACGTTTCCAGATCGCCCAGATATAAAGATGATAAACTCCATTGAGAAATTAGCTCATCATGCTCTAATCAGAGTAGAGCCACATTCTGGCATGATGTAGAAGAAACCGGTTCAAGAGGTCTTGTATTTCGTCAGCCATATGTTGTCTAATCGCTACTAAATGTGTTTTGTATGTGTGTTTATTTATTTCTATTTTATGTCCCACTGCCAGCTGTGATCCAGAATGCTTACTGCGGATAATAAAGTCACATTGGAACATTTCAAATTAGTTGAATAAGTTAGAATTAGTTGAATAAGAAGAAACAATGCCTTTATTTCTTAAGTCCAAAAACAACAACAACAAAAAAAACACTAACTTTTGGATTTGTTTGTTTGTTTGTTTTGTGTCTGCTATACCAGTCCTGCACCAAACTGTGAACATATAAACAAGGTCTTACAAAACTGTTGTGTATACGGTTTAGAGGTAGAGGGTAAAATCTAATCTGAGATGTATTACATCACAGACATGGAAAAATCACAATCGGTTTTTAAAAATCTAATTAGTTAAAGCTGCAGTGCTGCGTGGGGCTGTTTGTCCCATTATAGTTACCGTAGTTTCCTGTAGTACAAACATGTTGAACTAAAGCAGTTTTTTGCCTTTATTATGGGGTACTTTTTAGAAAGTTCAGTACCGTTAGTTTTAGCCTATTTTAACCTTCCTGTACATTTAGTTTAGTTTAGTTTATCTTAGCTCATAATTTAGATATTGTTAGATTGTTTGATTCCTAATTGTTGTTTAGTTCAGCTTTAACTTCATCATGATTTCATTTAGATTATTTTAGCTACTATTTTGACTCTCAACTCATGCTTAGATATGTCTGGTTTCGTGATTTTATTTAGATTATCCTATATTTCATTTAGATTATACATGATTGATGTGTTTTTTACTTTCTTTTTTTGTGTTTCATTATGTATTGGATTCTGTTTTTATTTCTGTTGTAAAGCACTTTGGGTCACCTTGTTGCTGAAAAGTGCTATATACGTAAAGAAATCTCACTTTACTTCACTTATTATGCATGAAAATAAATAAATCTGTGCCACAGTTATTTAAGTTACAATATAATCAAAATGCATCAATAATCAATTTATAATCACATCGCAGTCCTCTGAATTATAATGGAATTGTGAGGCACCTGAAGATTCCCACCCCTGGTAGCGTTACACTCCTAATATTTCATAGAATTCGCTATTAGTAGTACTTTCTGGATACTTAAGTAAAAAAATACCAAAGTTGTAGAGTGTAAAATGTCTAAAATGTCTAAGATAACAGACAGTAACAGTTTACTTGAAATGTCTGACTAGCAGTGCCATTTAAGGCCACAGAAGAAATAAACAATGACACAACTCTTTCTGTGGGACAGGAGCATACCTCTCTGTTGCTGTCATTTGACCTGCACCGCATCTGTTGTGTCGTCTGAACAATGATGTCATTGTTACTGAATGAAGCCCACCCCTCCAGGAGCAGGTGGCACGCAGGCAGGTACTGCTTTTCAAAGGTCGTGTCACAACGTGCAGAGTGTGAATTCAAACTGAAAAATGACCTCCTCTCATTACACTGAATGTAGCTCCAGGACAGATAAGATTTTACACAAATAAGAGGGATCAGAGTGTTCTATGATGATAATAAAACTTCTCTATTACAAACTTGTACTTACAGAAGGAAACTACAACCCCAAAAGTACCATCATAATGTCTACGCCAAGCTGAGCACGCCTGCAAAGAGCTATTTTTATTTATTGAATTTTTTTACATTTCACAAGTTCATTCAGAAATATAAGAGCAGCTCCAGAAGCAGCGAAGGAGAAAAGTGCCCCATCACCTAACAGAGAGATGAATCCGAAATTGTAACTGAGCTGGAAACCTCCTCTGACTGGCTGCTGCATGGCAGTTCTATAAATATAAAGGCTTCTCATCCATGTGAAGGGCCTTTTTAGACCCAGGCTCAGAATAATGAATGGAGAGGTGGAAGGTGCTAAAAGAGGCCGAAGAGACGAACAATAGTCCAGGTAGGTAAAAGAACAGAAGGTGTACAGAACAAGTGAAAGAACCCTCAGTTATACAAAAAAAGCACTCTCCTGAGATCCATCAGAGCTTATTTTTAGAAATACTGACTCTACTTTAGAGATGTTAATACTAACTGTACTTTAGAGGTAAGGAAAAAAACAACGTTTAAACAAGTTAGGTTTGTTGTATACAAGTGACCTGCTGTTATTTTTGATCATAGATCCACCATTAGTTAAGAAAAGCAAACTTACGAGTCACGAGTCATTTTGGCGTCAGTAACGGGTAAATCCGGCACCTCCACCTATAAAATAATTCTGTTACTGGTTTGATCTGTTTCTTTGAGTGTACACTTTCTCCACAGGCTGACTGACGGAGCAGCTGCTCGGTCAACTGCTGGGTGGGAATGTGAACCAACTTTTAAACAGACAGCGACAGGAAAGAGGTGCCCAACCAACCATGAGGCCTCGCTCCCCTCCCTGGAGCCTGGGCTAAAAGTGGAGTGGGGTGGGGTGGGCTCATGTAGGGGGTTGAAGAATCAATCTCTCTCTCAACTGTCCCAAAATAGTTCCAGTGACCTAAACACGTCATCAGCCTGAATTATGTGGGGGACTGCTGGAGCCCCACCAACAACGCTGACTCATTGTAAAGCAGATGTTACCATCTGTTTCTGTCCCAAACAGAACCATGAGCATCAGCTGTGTAACGAGAGGTTAGCCTCCAGATCAAACATTCCTGTCAGGCTGATCAAGGTGTCTTTCCAGCTCTAATGTTCTGAGAAGAAGCCGCAGAAGAATGTTTCTTGTTAAGAAAATGTCTTAAAAACTATTTATAACCTCTCAGTAATCATTGGCAGGCTTTTGTTTTTAGACTTTGTTTCTGCTGCTTGGACAGTCAGACCATTTACACCTGGTCCTTCACATAGTTTTAGTTTTCTTACAACATTGGAGAAAAACAAGCAACTACCGGCCTCTCTCACATTGGCTAACGTTAATGCTAACAAATGCCTCCATTACACCAGTATCTTACTATGAACTGCTAAAATGCAAATGGCATTTCAAGAGCTTTCAAAAAGCCCAGAAAGCTTCACAGAGGGTTCTCAGTCTCCTTCCGTCTCATGGAGGTTGAGCATGTATAAATAAAAATGTAGAGCAAACATTGCGTTTAAATAGTCCCTGAGTTATCATAGGCATCTAGAACCCATCTTGAACCTTTCTATATTCTAGAGCGCTTTTGGCCTTATGTATAAAAATGTATGTATTTGTAACTTGACACTGTATGCACTGTTTGCACTTGAAAAAAAGTGCATCAAAGTGTTTGTGAAGAAAAAAAACATTTTACCGTTCCGCCGTGGTGCGGGGCATCACTTTAGTTTCAGCTTCACAGAAGGTTTCCTCCCTGAGCACTCCTTACACCACCTGTGTTACTGTTTGACAGGTGGACCGTCCCAAACTCCCCACAATGAGTCACGCCAGCATGGGCTGAGCACCTGACGCCACTCGGGGCTCACCTCTCTGCCTCACTAAATAGCATTAAGTTCTAAAAAAAAAATAAGAGCAGTGACATTTTGCCATGGCTGAGTGAGGAACAACAGGTTTGTGATGCCCTTAGATGTCATGGGGCGCACCTCCAACGCACTAGTACATAACCTACCTTTTGTTAATTTTCTCCAAGTTCTGCAATTGGCTTGTAAATACACACAAGCCAAAAACTCATCTCAAAACCAAAGTTTGCTCAAGGTTAAGCAAACAAGCTTGACGGATTCTTGATAAAAGAAACATTTAATTAAAGAGGCTTATGCCTGGAGATAAAACAACAAACAAAAACACCCATTTTGTCTATTAATAACTTCTCTCTGTATAAAACATGGTAGGGTGGTATAATGGTTTGGCCCGTGTCCTACATGGGTCACAGCCTTGTTACCACCATAAAAGGCACACTAGAAAGTAATGTTCTGAAGGTGATGAAGAACAAAGTGGAGGAAAGTGGAAATGTTGTTAATAATCTGAAGAAAAGTGTGATGAGGAACTCGTTTGATGACCCAAAGTTTGTCAAACATAATACAACAGGCAATAATATGTGGCTGGACCTCTTTAAAAACCTAAAAAGGACCAGTCAGTTTGGAAAGCAAGAACAAACTTTGTTCTGGCTCTTCCCAGATGGGAACTCACTGATGAAGAACTAAGAACGTCAAAAGTAGTTGGTTTTCCCATCAACAAGTAAAATAGCATATTGATACAGAAGTAAGTTTTAGCTAGTTAGTTGCTGATACATTTGTTATGGTGGTCACCTCTAACTTGACCACTAGGTGTCAATAACTCTTACCTCCTTACAAAAGGATAAAAATAAGTTTGACGGTACTAAAGGAAACACAATGGATCAATGTAGCTAATAATGACAATGCATGCCCATCTATGAGTCAATGTAGCATAAAGGAAGAAGTAGGGAAAACGAGCGCTGGACAGGATTGCAAATATCCAATTTTACAATAATTTAGTTATCACAAATATTTCACCTGTAATGGTGTATGCTGTATGAAACCCAGAAAGACAAACAAGAGAGCATGTTTGAAAATATCACCAAATAACTCAAATGTATCCAGTGATTCTCCTTCGCACTAACTGAAAATCGGTCATGTTTAGCGGTGAGATCCACAGCTACTGTATTCGAATCCCTAAATAGCTTGAGCTGTCTGCACATTCTTCGTCTGAGGTCTCAAACTTCTAACACCAAAGACCCAAATAGATTCAGCAGTCTTTCAACGTTGACTGCTAGGAGTAAAGTTGTAGAAAAACTTTTATGTTTCCAAACAGATAAATCTATTTTTGTTGGTTAATTGAAAGAAAGTTTGGATAAGAGATTCTAGATTTGGCAAGGATTTATGTGAGGTCATCTTTAGATGGAATAGACAAACCAATTCAAGCCGGGACTTGGTGTGATTTCTGAATGGACCGAGGAAGTGAGGGGGGGTCAAAGCCAACCCAAGCCTGATGCTCCTTTGTGCCGTGAAGCGAGGTAGTAACAGAGCTGAAACAGTCGACATGTGAAAAGGCACGCTGGCTGTGTGGCTCAATAATGTGATGAAGTGATGACATATGGTTTGTGCAACCACTCGATTCAATGATTAAGCAACAGATTTATTACTGAGGAAAGATCGATGATGTCCCACAGCAACTTTGTATTCAGTAAAAGAAAAAAAAGGTTAGTTAACCACAAAGACGATCATTAAGCTGAGTTAATTCATCGTCTTTTGAAAACAATATGAGGGAGACGTCATCACACATTTAATGCGTTGCACTCCACATGAACGCAGCTGAGTTCTGCTCCACTCCTCTTTTGGTTCCACAAAGCTCGCTTCATTTCTGAAAGCTCACGCTGTGTGGAAAGTGGCTGGCTCCAGGATAAAGGCGGAATGTTTTGTGTGTCCATTTCGCAGAACTGTTTTGTGAAAAGATCTTTGGGTATGGTCATCTTGACCTTTAAATCTTTGACATGTTTTAACACACAAGCCTACAGCCAAATAGTCAAACAGACATGAAACATTTTAAGTTTACTTAGAATTCAGAATTAAGACTTGGAAAGTCAGAGATTCTGGACTAGACAAACCAAAATGGTTACTTTGCGCATGAAAAGAGGTGCTAATTATTGTAATAAAGTTTTTGTTCCACTTCTGTCAGTTTGAGTTGCTCACTCATCACCTTTATTAAAATCACATTGCTAGAGTTTTTGAATGCACAGAACGCAGAAACATACATTGTTATTAACAGATTCTGCTGATTTTCTGAATTGTACCTTTACAGGAACGTCACAAAAATCTGACTCTTTGGGTGCAGAGACAGCAGGAACTGCCACAGGTTTTGACTTGTGATTATAAATACATAATATATTAAGAGCAGCCGACAGAGAAAATCAGTCATAGGGTGGAAAGTCCAGGTTGGTGGATCTTAATGAAACTTTTCACACATGCATATTTAGGTATAAAATGGCACATCCCAAAGTATTTTCAAAAATATTACTTTGGTTGCCATGGAAACGGGCTAGGCTGAAAAATTGCCTAAACCAGCATTTTTGGTGTCTCAGACGGTTGCATTTTTAGCACCTTTCATGTGCAAATTAGAGACAGATTTGCTAGACCTATATATTAATAATACATATCACTGAACTCTGCAAGCTTTATATTTTCAAAAGAGGTGTAACATATATATGTACTCGTTAAGTGTAAAGGCACTATTCACGTTTTAGAAGACTACCTTTATTCAAATTTTACAAGTTTGGAAAATTCGAAAAAATGGCAATTTTCCTCGCTCTACTGCCAGAGTTTAGACCAAGGTACTGTAGGCCATTTTGATGGCATAAATATGAAAGATGGATTCCTAAGCTACACATTTATGGAAAAAAATTTAATTGACCCATACCCATGGAAAATCTGTGAACAGTTCAGTATTAGCCCAAATTCCAATATTGGTAAGATATGAAGAAACTGTAAAAATGGCTTTTTTGAAAAGATCTTCCAGAATGTGAGGATCAACCCATCATCTTGTCATCATATGTAATTTATAGAGTGACCCCTATAGACCATTATAGCATATTAAAAACTTACTGCAATTTAGTTTCAATACTAATATGTGTCACATACATCTCACCATATTTGGCTGAAACACAAGTTTTAGTAAATATTGTGAAAATGACTTTCTTGAAAAAATCTTCCAGAATGTCAGGATCAACCCATCATTTTGTCATCATATATCATTTACAGAGTGACCCATGAAAAAATAAAAAAAGTTATTGCAATTCTATGGCAATACCAATATGTGGCATAGGCCTACACTCAATTTTTATTATCAGGGAACAAACATTTTACAAAAACTGTAAAAATGGTTTAATTTACACACTCCACAGTTAGTGCTGCCAAGGTGAGACACTAACAAGTAACTACCACCTAAATTTCAAATAAACCTATACAAATCAATTATATCTAGTGATAACTGCATGATAACTCACAAACTATTGAAATATGGACACTTGATCATGACGACTGGTCTGGAGAAAAAACATATTCCACATTGTAGCTCTAGTTATTCTTATGCAACCACAATAACTGTTACATGAAAAACGGTTGTAAATCAACTATATGAAGCAATCATTTCAGGATAAATTACTAAATATACTTACAATAATACTTTGAGTCAATTGAAAGTGGTTTTCTATGGTTGAAACTCCCGGTGCATACGCTGTTGTTATGACAACACGTGGCAGTAAATGTTCAGTTGAACCGTTTCAACAATAAACATCTCTCTAGAATGCATCAAATCCTCAGGTTTCTGCCCCCTTTATTGAGGCATTTTCAAAAAGGTCAATTAAATTTTTTTACACATATAAGAAAATACAGTATTTTTTTTTAATATCTATTGAATATGAAGTCACCGATTAGGTCCAAACTCCGACAATTTAATTTTTAGTGAAGCGTGTTTTTAACTCATTTGAGAGCTCGAAATAGGACCTTATTTAAAAATTTGTATTTCATAAAATATCTGTTCTAAAGGCACAGAATGTTCAAAAACACAAAGAAGAGATATGTTTCTTCACAAAACAGTGTTTAAAAAATATTTTAAAAGTATATATAGTATTTTTTTATGCATTGAAAAGTGACATTTTTGGTCTTATTAATTTGCTGAATTTGAGGCGCATTTGCCCCCAAAACACCAGGCTGGATACCATGGCAACCACTTAATATTATGCCAAAATATTTTGGGAAAGATTTACACTAGCCAAGTACTATTCACACCCCCAGTTTCATTAAAATCCATGAGATGTCACTTTCCATGTTCTTTGCAATATGACTGATTTTCTCTGTCAGCTGCTCTTAAGTAAAGAAATAAACTCATGTGGGACAGTTTTAAGATTTTTTTTAAAACTATGCATTTCTTCCTGTTTTAATGTTTATTTTTTAAAGTCTACCTTTAGTTGGGAATCCCGCGCCTGTATGTTCTAATAGAAAGATTTGTGTCGTATATGGGTTCATGTTATTGTGATCTGGGTAGGGTCTGGGCAGAAAGAACCCAAAGCTACATTAGATCTGACTTCTTGAGAAATACTTAAAAACGTTTTAAGTTGTTTTGTTTTTAACCTATTTAACAAAAAAAAAAGATTGATTTGGTGTCGTTCAACACAAGCCCATTATCCATTTATCTTCTTTGATCTGTATGTTCTCCTACTGCCAGTCATAACCCCAGCTGCTGGACTGGGAAAAAAGGTATAAACAGACTGCTGAAACAAAGGTTATTTTAGGTAGACATTGGACTGCCTACAGATACAAAAACACTTCTAAAAAGCCTTGGGGCTTCCAATAGTAAATGACTGTCTGAGTCACTGACTTTTTAAACAGAAATGTATTGGGTTGGGAGGGTTATTGTTAGAATATGGTAGTCCTTCAACTGATGGATTTCTGGAAAGTGCAGAAGCCTATCTGGGCCTAATTAAGGCTTTATTGATTACACTGTAAACTAAGGAAGGAGTGAAGTGGGGAGGAAACTAGAATTATCCACAGCAATAAGCGTCCTTCCTGACTGAAAAAACACAAACTGAATGTATCACTTCCTTTAAAGTTTCCCACTCCCCCTCCCTACTTGTACCCACTCTAAAACACACTCTTCTTTCATTCGTCCCTCTGGCCCAAATTCCTGCACCACTCCTCTCTGGGTATCTTCTCTTTTCCCCCACTCTGTTCATCCTGAACTCAGTCTTTCACTCTCTCCTCACCTCATGCTAATGGGCCATTGATGCGATCTCTATGGTGATGTACTTTCGATTCATTTAGAGAAGAACGAGCCAGCGAACTGGGTCGACGGGGGGGAGCAAGTGACCTGTGAATGTCTGAGTATTCAGTGTGAGACACAGTTGTGTGAGGGGAAACACTGTGCACAGAATCTGACTACATTTACTTAGCATGGGGGTGAGTGTGTACAAGAAAAACAAAAACACAGATGAGCCAGCGTCACTGCTGACTTGGCTATTTGCAGAACAGCAAACACGAGCTGTGTGGGTTAGCAACACTGTTACCATAATAAGCACCAAGAGTCCCATCCATTAAACAGCACTGTGGATCCATGTAGACACTCAGGAATATGAGTGGGTGAAAGATTAATAATATCATGAAAACATTTCCTGTCCACAACAAGAGCAATAATCCTTTTTCCATGGTGTGAAAGCAAAGGAATTCACATTGGAAGCAAAGCATAAATGAGATGCCAGACTATTTTAGTTAGGCGTTTTGGTGCCAGTTCTGCTCACCACACAGCCCCGGCTGAGAGCAGATCCTCGCAGAGTGCTCTGCAGGATGCCGAGCTGGCCTCAGCTGGTGAACGATAACAGACTGAGAAAAATGGATACTTATCTACAATGGACTCATGACAGTCAGACAAAAACCAAACAAAGAACTATAACAGAAGGCAGGAGACTGGAATTTAACTAGAACTTCTACAAAACAACACTAGAACAGCCTTTAATTCAGCTCCAAAAAGCTACACTTCAACTCAAACGATAATGTTTAAACTTTAAATTAATAACGTTGTAGAAATAATGAATTATTTTAACAACACTTTAAATCTGCCTCTTGATGGCGGTCTAAAAATGAAAGGTCAAGCAATCCTTGAAGGAATGCATATTGACCAACGGTTTGTCATGCCTGAGTTTTAAACTAAGATTGTTTTATATCGAGAAAGGAGAAGAGTTGTAGCCATTTTGGTCAGACCTTGAAAATAACATGTTCCATCTCATTCATATAGCCCGATATTACACTCAGAGCATGTGTTGTGAAGCCTCAGCCACTACCTCTTCAACTGTTAGCTCAATATCTGACTGAGTTATAGCCACTATTGTGTTGGCAAATGTGAATTAGCTATGGTGGCAGTCTTGAAATGGACCGACTCCAAAAGCCAATTGTTTGTAGATATACATCCAATGATCACATTTTTAAAGCTTCATTAAAATCCATCCACTGGTCCGTGAAATGTTTTGACGGCACCAAGTTTTAGCTCACACACACACACCCACCACCACCCCACACACACAGGCAAGAACACTGTTGCCTGCCTTTCGCCACTGGGTGATAAAAAGTTCTAACTGGTTCAACTACTCTTTTTTTTTTTTTTTTCTAAAGTTATATACAACAACAGTTTTTCTCTCTGCCAGGTGTTGACAAGGAATGTCTTCAGTTGTACCACAGGAATTGTAAATTTATACAATAATACCACCGCTAAATATCAGGTTGTTTCTAATGTGCTGCTAGAAGGCACTGAGATGTTGCTTGTTGCTTGTTTGAGGGCAATTTCAATGACAGTGTAGCTGTGAGCAATATGCAGTTATCATGAGCGTGTATGGTGATAAAGCTGACAGGTTATCACTGTGACAGAACAATTCTGCTGATTTCTGTCCTCTCTTATTTGCATAAAGCAACGTCCTTGTTGCCCTTCCATTGTAAAAACACTCATGATGTGCTGATCCACCTTCAGGATCACCAGCAGACGGACATGCTTGTGTTGTGTTTTGTTTAAAGCGTTTCTACACTGCCTCCTCTGCAGTCTTTTTATGCTGAGCCTGTGCATTTCTTCTCACACAGGAGTCAGTCTGTGAGCCTGTTAGTGTTTTATTTTGGACTTTCACAGAGAGGCTGGCAGCTTTGCCATGTGTACATGTGTGTGACATCTGGACAGGTGACTGCCACAAGGCCGTGAAAGTTAATGACGTTACCAATCGTAAAGATACTGAGCTACAACACTCCACATCTGAGGTCCTCAACTAAAGTAGGATACATATGTTGAAAGGTAGAGACATCTTTCATTTATCAATACATGAATTCAAGCACAGTCCAGGACTCAACGATACATTTGAGTGTTATGTAAAAGTATTTTCCAACCCACAACTGTCAGTCCAACAACCAAAAATTAGAAATATACTCTCTCAGGTGTGTTTATGAGGTTTTATGAGGTGGGTTTTTTATGTGAGTGAGGTCAAACAATCCCCATTCATTTTCTATGTACAGCTGTTACTTGTTGCCACTGATTCCAACTACTTTTGTTTAAACCAAGGAGTTACTCAAACATTTGAGTAGTGTACCAATACAGTTAACCAGTATCGGGTATTGGTCTGATATCTTGTGTGTACTTGTACTCACAAAAGTGTTCTGATACCACTTATTACCACTTTTTTTTTTTAAAGATGTTTGTCCTGATCCCCTCTCTATCAGTTGGTGGCAGAAATGCACAATAAAGTTGTTTGCTTACTGCCAATAAATGCCACAAGAAGAAGTTGTGTGGAGGTATCTCAAGTTGGGTCAAATGAGTTGGAGTAGTGTTCACACTTTAGACTCCTGGACTCACTCCCAGACTCTTTGGCAGAAGCCCGTATTTATGCCTTCATAACCATCTCTTTTGGACTACTGCAAAGAAGTCTTGTATGGGACGCCAAGTAAAGCTCTTTATAGACTTCAGTCTGTCCAAAACTCTGCTGCCGGGGTTCTCACCAACACCAAATTCTGGCAACACATCTCTCCAACTTTCATTCAGCTTCACTGGTTTCCAGTTAGGACTTGGATTCATTCCCAAATTCTCCTTCTCACCTGCAAGTCACTGCATGGCCGTGCTCCTCAGTACCTTTCTGATCACCTTCACCCCTACGCTCCATCCTGGAACCTCAGGTCTTCTGAGGCCGGACTGCTCGCTGTCCCTCACTCAAGAATTCAAGCTTTTCATGATAGAGTGTTGAAAGTTGCATGCCCATTCTTTCAGTTTTATCTCTGCAGACATTTGCAACACTTTACCTCTGAAAACATTTTAAAAACTCCTAAAATTTTACTTATTCACCAAAGCATACAATTTACCTTAATAATTCTTCACGTCCTTGAACTGACTTTGTTGCTCATTTTCTTTTAGTCTGATCTCCTATGTGAAGTGTCCTTGGTATAAAAATTTAGTTGATTATCATTATAATAATTGTTGTTGTTGTTAAAGCTCAAAGTTCAGCTTACAGAGATTCAAACTGAAAAATGTCATGTTAATAGTTCACCAAGTAAAAGTAAGCTGAATTCAAAACCTCTGAGCTAATTCTTGTTCATTTATCTTTTTCATAACCTAATATAAATTAAATAAAAAATACATTTCTAGTTAAATTTTGGTAGATGGCATTTTGCATCAATTTGAATATTTATTACTTCATCATATAGGATTTTAATCCTGGTTTCTATTAGCTAGCTAGTAATAATAGTAATTTTATTTTGCTTTTTATGTGACCCAAAAAAGAGTGAGCCAGACCAAAGATGTGGGAGGAGCAAAAGCTGAAAAGTAAGCAATATTTTGGGAATTACATCTGTTTGAGCCTCTTACATTCTTTGTGTTCATCTATACAGCATCCAAATTTGGCAGAACTGCCAATAAAGCAGCTCACACTCACATAATTTACTGGTTTTGTTGTCACAAAACAAAAAAAGAGTGTGACATGCCTCAATGGAATCAACCAACTGGACTTAATAGTTACATTTGTCCAATACACCAACTCTGAGCCGGCTGTTAACAGTCAAATCGTGTAACTTCTGCTCCCGCTTGTTGTCACTGTGCAGCTAGGAGACAGAGGTGAAGGTTGCTGGTGAGCCGATGTGTGCTAAAGGGGCTGCAGGCCATCATTAATGTGTCAAAGCACGAGCTGACAAGCTGTTGATAATTGTCCTGTCAGACGCTGTATTATAGCTGACTGTTTTTCTAAATTTCAACTTATGACATTTCATTCATGCTCTGCAACTTTTAGGGGAAAAAAGGACTACAATTAGTAACTAGAGAAGCAGCTCAGAAGTATTAAAATTCAAAGTCACAAAAAGTTTGGACAGCGTGGAAAACAAGACAGTAAAATAACTCATTGATTTCATTGATTTTTACTGTTATTCATATCAATTAAAATGAAATTAAGTTGATTAGTCAAAACACAATGGAAGGAACTCAGCGTTTGCAGTTAAAGATAAGTAAAAGTAAATTTAAGAGTTCATTTTTTTGTATTTGCATTTTACATATTAGTTTTTTAAATATGTTGAAAACTGATTGTTTTTTGCTTCAGAAATGTACGATAAGTCACAAAAAAAGGAAGCGTTGGCAATTAAAAACAATTATTTTAACTTTGACATTTTCTTGGCATGTTTTGCAGAGTTAAGTAGAAAGTGAAAAAAGGTTACATTTTTAGCATTCCTTGAAGGAATGCATATCACCCGACGCCTGTCATCCTAGACTTTAAGATCTTTTTATGATGAGAAATAACGGCGTTTCAGCTGTTTTGGTCAACCCTTGTGCATGACAATTTCATGCAATCTAAGAAGTTTTGGCACTCAAAGTCTGTGCTGAATATGAGCTTTAGCTCAATAGCTGTAATACTTGTAAGAATTTGCTATAGGTGTTATAGGTATTTGTCTGTTCTTTGAAATCACTTAGCTGTGGTGGTCCTATTGCTTGTTAACCAGTTGTGGATGCACATCCAATCTTTAATTTGTAAAAGTTTCAATCAAATCCATCCAGTAGTTCATAAAATATTTTACTAACACGTCAGACAAACACACACAGACATGGGCAAAACCATTATCGCTCTTTCACCTTTGGAGGCGGTCAATAATTTCTTAAACTGTACTGAGTGTTTCAAATACATTGGTTCTATTTGTGAGCAGCGCATATAGTAATCTTTTGCTTTTTCAACAGCTCATTTGTTAGTTGTTGTTTATTATTCAATTAGGATAGCTAATAATAATTTACAGGTCCCGAGGGTCCCTTTTCCACGTGCTGCCTGGGAAAATCTTGGATGAACAAAAGATTGATGCCAAAAACTCAAAGCTGTTTGGTATGACCCAATTATCAGGCATTAATTGGGTCATACTGACTTAAATTCAGTTTGATTATTTTGACCTCTTATGAGCCTTTTGTAAATATAATCCTGCAGTAAAACAAAATTTTAATAATTCCTGCTTCAACGTGCACTGGGACGGTTCGCAGAGTGTGAAGTGGTTGAGATGAGAGTCAGCTCCTCTAAGTCTGAGGCCATGGTTCTCAACGGGAAATGGGTGGAATGCTCCTTCTGGGTCAGGGGTGAGTCTCTGCCTTACGTGGAGGAGTTCAAGTATCTGGGAGTCTTGTTCACGAGTGATGGTTTGATGGAGCAGAAGATAGACTGATAGATTGCTGCTTCGTCTTCAGTAATGAGAGCATTACAACAGATACAAACGGCTAAAATGAGCTTCCTTGACAGGGTGGCTGGGTTCAGGCTTAGTGATGAAGTGAGGAACTCCGTCATCCGGGGGGAGCTCAGAGTAGAGCCGCTGCTCCTTCACATTGAAACGAGTCAGTTGAGGTGGTTCAGACATTTGATTAGGATGCTTCTCTTTGGAGGTTTTCCAGGCTTCCCACTGGGAAGAAACCTTGGGGCAGACCCAGAACTCACTGAAGGGATATGTTTCCTCTCTAGCCTGGGAACGCCTTGGGATCCCCCAGGTGGAGCTGGAGAGTGTCACTGGGGAGAGGGATGTCTGGGTTTCTCTCCTGGATCTGTTGCCTTTGCAACCCAACCACAGATAATTGGTAGAAAATGACCGGATGGATGGATGGACTTATCTGGCTTTAACAACTTAGTCCATTGTGTTTTAATAAGATAATGTCAACATTACACAACATATTGAAACGCTGGTAAAAAAAAAAATGTCTTCAGTTTGTGGAATGGAGTTTTTTGCCAAATGATGAGTTATACACATAAGGTTCTTTGAAGGAGTATCCCATTTCATAAAGGAAGTCTTAAACCCGTGTGACTTTATGTTCATGGGGACACACTAAGAATCTTGGATGAGTTTGAGGAAACCAGATTTCTCTCTTCTACTTTTGTTGGCTCTAATGAGACCCTCACATGAAACAGACGCACAAGACGCACATTCTAAATCTGTCTTTCATGTCAGGCCTTTATAATTTTATTTGTCACAGGTGTCACTCAGAAAATGCACATCAATTGTTTGGGTTTTTTTATAGCACGGGATTAGAGTGAAAACACTGTTACATAAGTGCTTGGTTGACAAAATAAAAGCTCTGTTCCAGGCTCCCTGTTAGGTAATGTCACATACTAAAAAACAAGACGTAATCTTTGCTGTGCATGTCGGAAATTACAATAGAGGTTGTGAACAAAGCTTCAACCAAAGTGAAGGTTTTCATTTGGGTCTTTCCACACTCAGCTGTCAACATTAGGTTGTCTCAGAGTGATTAATATGGACTCTTATGGCTTCTGTGTGTGTTTGTATGTTTTGCAGCTTATGTCTCTTAAGTCTTAGCAAACAGCGGATAAGCAGATAAGAGTCACAACACAATTGCGGCCTCTGTTTGCACCTTTGTTCGATTGCACAGGATGTTTTCACTCAGTGAGGAATTTGATAAAACCAACAAGAGCCCAGGAGCATCATCAGCCACAGAAGCAGAGAGCTTCCCTCCTCTGAGCCGGCATGTTTTTGCTCTGTATCTTTTACATTTGGGAAAATGTTAGTAGGAAACCAACTGTTGGCCTTTTGTCTCTCCTGTAAAATGAAACCAACTAGTGATCGTTTACCTCATGTTCCCTCACAGCATTTATTGTACCCCTCAAAGTCAAAGGCTGTTCTAATTTTCTAATTGTTCACTCCCTCACCCACCACACTCTGATCACTATATAGTAGACTATATGAAACTTGCTAAACATTGTAATTTTCATCATGTCTTTTAAATGTTTCATATTTAGATTTAAACATTTTATATGCAGTTTTAGTTCACACTTTCTTATCATTTCTCAACACCACAGCTCAAACAGAGGAGACAAGATACTTTATTTTAAAAATGTCTAGATAATTACTGACATTTTAAATTAGTCTGATGCTGAAGCTGCAATGCATTATGGTCTATTTCCACTGATATAGTGTACACTACTTTTATCGCACCATGTGACCAGTTTCCAGGGCACTGTACAGTGAGTGGACAACTTAAACAGCCAAAGATTCCTGACTAACACAAATGAAACAAAAAATCCAAGATGGCTGCCTTGCTGGAAGAAATCAGAGACAGCTGCGGTCACTGTCCTTACCCTTTATGACTCAACTTCCTCTACATGGTGAGTACTTTCAAAATGTTCTGCATTGTAGGAAAATAGTTACTCCATTATTTGAGGAAAATGGTTTTTCAACAACTTACTCATTTCCCACACATTTGTTGACAAACTCTCCACTCATAGTTGCTCTTTAGAAACACAACCAAACTCATATTGTACTTCTTCTGAAGCACTTTGTAAGTTTTCGTTGTTGTTGTTTTGTTTTGTTTTTTAAGAAAGTGCCAAAATAATTTATATATGAATATTTAATCATTTGTTAACTTCACTTGTGAAAACATGCTTTATCTCATTGAAAACCCTAAATGGTCACTTTTCCAAATGTTGTAACAGATAAATTCAAACAAAACATGAAATATCTGTGGTACATCATATATCTGTAAAAAAAAATTAAAAGTCCAATTAAATTTGACAATCACTTCCTTTGTTGGCAGCATCTCAAATGAGGTTGGACATCAAGTAAAGGGATTTCTACTCGGGCAGAAAAGATGTGACTTGTTAAAACAAATGATGCCATTTCCCTACAGAGGACAGTCTCATCACCAATTCTATTTTCAGACAGGGAGAAGGTTAGGGACACAACAGTGGTCATATTCAGATAGTGTGTGTCTGTGTGTGCGCTCTCCACTCTGCAGCCCTTTTAATCACAGCTGTGATGGGGCCACAGTCTCCAGTGGAGCTTTTACATTTGTTGAGAATTTCAGCTTTGAGGCCGCCTCAGTGGTGGAGGGGAATACCAATAACTCCCACCACTGAGGTGAGAAATATTACTTCAGGCTTCAGCAATCTCCCTCTCTTTTACACACACACACACACAGTCAGATATAACTGCTGTCAAAGCAGTGTTTGCAGTGTGAAACAATAGCTACAATAGCTCCGACCCATCTGTTTGTGTAGGCGTGAGAAAGAGAAAACAGAGGGGCGACTGAGATGTCGGGTGTGAGAGGAAAAAAATAAATAAATAAATGAAGAAACACATGGAAATGAATGAAGAGGAAGAAGTGAGAGACAGAACAGCTGATTCAGTTTTACAAGCTGGAAACACTGTTCACTTGTCAAAGATCTGCTAAAGAGCTGATAATTCTTCCACCACACACACACACACACACACACACACACACACTTTAATGAGAAAAAAAGGGACTGGGTTACCATACTTGATGGGTTTCACTCTGTAAGAAGCTGCAAGAACACTTGGAGCCAGGCCCGACGAGCGTTCTGGTTGACTCGGTGTGATTTTTGAAAAGACAGAGGCAGCACGGGGAACTGAAGTCCAAGCTACCAAGACAGTTCCTAACAGAGGCATAACAGTCAACTTGTGAAAGAGTACGCCTACTTCGTGGCTCAAGGGTGGGATGTAGAGATGCTGGACTGTCGGTGCTAGAAATGGGGATGTCCGACACATTAAATGTGAATTGCTCAAAGCACTTCATGCCAACCACACTGAGCTACACTCCACAACTCCTTAATGGTTGGATGACATTTGAGAAGGATTCTCAGAAGTAGAATTTACTGTAAAACACGGAAATGTCTTTGAAACTGGAGGGGCTTTCATGAAGCCAGAGCTGATATAACATCAGAAATAAATTATTATTGACAACTTCAGAAAAACAGGAAACACAACAAATACAGAAGAGCAAAGACAATCAACCGGAGAGAAAGAAGAAAGTAAGGTGCTAAAGGAGGCAAGCCGGACAGAAAATAGGACTTTTTATCTGTAGAGAAAATAAACAGCTGAAGTAAAAACTGCTTCATTCTGAGCTGATAAGAAGAGACTTGGCTCGCACAGTAGAAGCACAGTAGAAGATGTAGGACACACACAGCTGCAGGCTTCACACACACACACACACACACACAGACTTTGTTAACATCTTCAGACTTCTGAATTAAATTAGCTCAAATGTTCATTATTTCTTAGACTAACTAGACATTAGAAAAAGCCCAGGTCTCACACATAAATGCACTAATTATATTCTTAATTAATGAGAAACAAAAATTCTGGCAGACCCCGGATTGTTGCAGCTTTTAGCTCACATTGTTCATGGTTAGGAAGAAAAGGATTATCTAGTGATGGTGTTGGGTCGTGTTGATGTGTTTCATTTTTTCTGGGCAGCAAATAAGAAACCCTTCATTGAAAATCAATTTTTGTAGAAATCTTACTTTGCCTTTAAAAAAAACAACACATATCAATATTCTTTTGGGGAATGTTTAAGCTGCAGAATAAGTTAGAAGCAATAATTCAGTGCAGACACATAAACCGGACACCTCTCACCTGCTGTGACCTCTGTAGACTGCTTCTCACCCTCAGGGTGAGGGGTAAAGCTGCAGGGGGAGGACAGCCACCTGTTTTTACTCCTCACACTCAGTCAGCTTTCTTCACTAAATCAGCCTAATATTGAGTTAACCTTACACAGACACACTGATTTCCACGTGTACACTCAGCTGGCAGTCTTTGTTTTACTGACAGGACTTACAGCAAGCAGGGAGCTTCTAGTCTGGACTGGATCAGCACAACACACACACACACACGCTGGCAGAGTGTAGGGTGTTGGGCATTAGGGAGGCAGGGGCATTAGGGAGGCAGAGGCATTACAGCCTGCCACATAAGCCTCTTCCAGTTTTTACTACCAGTAACATCTGCTGCTCCGAGCTCCACGTGTGGATCCAGCAGTCACACCGACAGCACCACAGCGCTGGGAATGTGATCCACACAAACATGACTCTGACATAATGAAAGAGAACTGGACGGGTTCCGTTTAGGTCAGCTGGGACAAAGCAAAACACCAGCAGGAGTTTTCGCTGGTAAATGACTTGAATTTGCACCATTCAGCTGCTGCTTAGCTTCCATCTGCTGCAGCTGCTGCCATCAGAGCCAGTTTCTGATCAACAAGAGACATCAAAACTCAACTCTGCGCACATGACACCACTGCTTTCACAACCTGTGTTGTAGCTTCTGTAGATGACAAAGAAAAAAAAAGAAAGAAAAACTGCCCATAAAACAAATTCTAAAAGAGAAAATGCCAAAGCAATTTTGGTGACAAAAATGTCTAATGTGGCAATAGCTGAGGGCTATCCTCAACTTATACTCCGATTACTAACAGATCTCATCAGAACTCACAAGACTGCATGAAATTGTGCCCGTCATCATTAAAAAGGTTTGACCAAAACAGCTCTAAAACTGTCCATTCTCATCATAACATGATGAAAACGCTGGTGTAAAAGACGTCAGGCGATATGCATTCCTTCTAGAAATGGTAGTCCTTTAAGTTTTTCTTGTCTCCTGTCATCTAAAAAACAACATGTTGGACATCGGTGCCCTTTCAGTTCAGACCTTCTCCTGTCCTGAGGTGTCAAAGGGAGGGGAAAACAGCTCTTATGATGTAAAGCTATAACCTACACTATAGGTTCTTTGCAGGTGGATTTAGTTTGTACAAATATCAGAAATGTGAGCTTCTTTACATTTAGATTTTCACCAAGAGAGAGGAAAGATCCTGTCACCACATTAGGTGAAAATGTAAAAGTTGTTTACAGTGATGCATCTGAGGTGCATCGAGTCATCACCGTTTTCCCAAATATAAGCTCAAACTGAGGTTGTTTAAGTATGTTGAATGAAAAAAAAAAAAACCTACAAAAACCAGAAATGCTGCCGTTTTTATTTTGGCCCCTGGCTCTTTAAAAATGAACAGAGAGAATGTGGAAAATAAGCATTTTTTCTTAATCATACAGAAGCTGAAAGTACTTTGAAGTTGTGGATGAAGAGCTGAGCCATCAGGCTCAGTTAGGACCAAGGAAACAAAAAAACAACATATGTTGCAAACCAAATTCCACACATGTTACAGAATCATAGCTCTGCAGAAAAACCCGTCTTCCACAGGAGAGTTTGTTACATTTTGAAACTTGAAATGTGGAGCAGGCAGCAGTATGAACGATGCAACATTTACTGCAGTTTGTCTCCTCGGTTCTCTAATGTTTATTTGACGCAGCGTGATGAAAAACAGGCTCATGTGTTTGACAGTTTAAAATGTGTCTCCATCAAAATTCAAATGTTTGTATTTAACAAGAAAAAAAAAGGAGGAAATATTACTGTTTCTTTGGAACACTTTTTTTAAATGTAGTTTTGAATAAATGCTTGGTTTTGTTTTTGTAGTTTGTTTTCCTTTTTTAAATGAAGAAAAAAATTTCCTCTTATGACAGCAACATCCAGAAAACCCCAGCCATGGGTCATTAATACAGAGACTAAAAACAGATTTACAAATATTGCAACATATATTGTATATTGCTATGAAGCTCCAAAGCATTGCAATAATAATTTTGGGGCATATTGCCAAACCCTAATGTGATCTTTACTGACATGTCTCTGTCCGGGACACTAAACCCCAGCAGCTGCAGAGCTGAAGCTTTCACAGTTCAACCAACAGCAGTGAAGCTGAGGGGTAAAGGCACATCCCATAATGTGGAAACGCAGCAGGCATCAGGTCAGTGAGCGTCTGTCCCAGCTCTGGTAAAAGAGATTGACTTCTAGTCCAAGAGTCACCTCTCTAATCCCACTTGACTGTCATCTAAACCCGACCTCCTGCTGATCTGTTCCACAGAACGGCAGCAGTGAAGGTGCTCGCAGACACAAACACTGAGTCAGTCTGCTTTATTATTCAGGTTCACACCTTCTCTGTCGAATAGCAGGCAGGTCAGAACCACATCTCAGGCCTGAATACACAAACCCTGGGGCTCCTTCATAATGTCCACTAATGTCCAGTGAGACGATTACTGTCTGAATGCCTGCAGCACATGCCTAAAACACACACACACACACACACAGAAGTAGGAGAGAACATGTACATGCAAACAACAAAAACTGAGCTGTAGAACCTATTTTAGTTTGTTTCTTCCTCCACAGGAGCTACAGTTTGTCGCAACCCCCCAAACAAAACTTGATGCAGAAAACAAGAACAGGAGTAATTACATCAGCTTAAGTAGCCCCACACCTGTTTGTGTGTGTGTGTGGTCTCGAGCTTTTAAACAGCAGCTGTCTCCAAGTGTTTGAGCGTGGAGCCGATGGGTGGATCTGTTCACACCAGCTGATCTGAGCGCACCACGTCTCTCCATCCAAACAACCTACTTTACGGGCAAAAACCTTCCTGTCACTCTTAAGTTGTGTTTAATAATTACCAGTTTGCCAGGAAGTGCCACAGAAGCTAAATGTAAATACAATGACCCGGCCTTTAAAAGAATGAAAACAAATCTGAAGTAGGAGAAGGGCTGTGGCTATTTCCTGCAAAGGCCCACCGTTTATTTTATTTTTCCTCCTTTATTGATACTCACATAAATAATAATAAATAAACCAAGAAGTTTTTAAGCTTCCAATTAAAGAACTTTATAAAATAATTGAAGCATGACTTTTGATTGTTGAACCTTATTGTCTGTGAACTGACTGTATATGCTTTGTTTTTGATGTTTTATATGATGGCAGCGTCTGCAGCTGGTTCTGTTGGTACAGTGGAGTTTGTTTGTTTCTTTGTGCGGACTGTCAATATATATCCAAATACACTTGTAGGTCCTGACGCTGGGATCAGGACCCACATTGAATTATCCCCACAAAAAATCCCTTTATTGGTTAGTGAGCTGAAATTTGGGGATTCTGCATTGAAGATGTACAAGAAAAATACCCAGAATCCTATTTATGATCATCAGTTTGTTCTTCTGATTGGTGAGATGGCTGTGAAGTTGAATTTTAGGTCTGACCAAAGCTCGAAAGTGTTCATTCAAATGTAGGTTATTTCATATATTAATAAACATAAGTAAATAAAACAATTAGAGTGCACTTCCACTTCATTGTATTTCTTATGAAATATATTAATTTCAAATTCCTTTTTTTAAATTCCATGTTTTACAATGAAGCAACATTTCTTTTTCTCTAGAAAAGGTCTGATCCTATGGTGGGTTAGCAAAATTACAACAATTAAATAGGGAAAAAAATGTTCATGAATATTGACAGATATCAGTGAAATGCAGCGAAGTATTTCAGTTCAAAAGAACAATGATTTCATTTAAAAATGTGTCTAAAACTTTACCTATAAGTTCCAGCCATTTTCTAAAATTAACTTCACATTTGTTTCATTTGAAAGTAAATAAATTCCCTCATTTGGTTAAAAAAAGAAAAAGAGATTTACTTATTAATTCATATTGTACCTTATAATTAATACATTAAATAGTGTGAAACAATTGTAACAGCGCCCTGTTTAACTCACTGATGATGATGAAGATGATGATGAAGAGGACGCTGCAGCCTCTCCCATTTGTTGTTTTGTTGACAGAGCCTTTTTAAAGTTCTTCTGAACAGCTTTCAGCTGCTTCAACACAGAGTTAACAGGCTTTGACTGAGCCTATAATCATGTTCTGGCAACGCTTTGCCTAAACAGGTGGAACTGGATTCGTTTTTATGGAGGAATAACTCATCCCGCACACACAGCGACAAAAACCCATAATAAAGTCAGGTTTCACTTCTGCTGACCTGTTTTCATGTGGAAGAGTTTGCTGAAGTGACGACTAACGGTAACTCACTTTCTCCCTGTTCTGGGTCGACTGATTGTTTGGGTGACTTGTTGTATTTCTTGGCGTTCACAGTCAGTCATGAACCCACAAAACTCCCCTGAATCATAGTTGTTGTTTAGATATTGTTCTGCTGTTAAACTTTGTCATTTATGGATGCCTGCCGCGGCCGTCCCTGGAACACTGTATGGCACTGACACAGAGAAGCTGCAGGGGTGGGAGGGCCCCTCATTTACACTGGGGTATGCTTGCAACGCACAATGTGGCAAAATTATTTTAATATTCATCATTTTCTGTTGATTACACCGATTAAACTTTATTTAAACCAATCCATGGGCTGGTGACAAATCAGTCAGTTTTCAGCAGGGCAGCACAACATATTGAAAATTTATCATCAATATTGGAGTGTGCAAAATCCATATCTCAAAGTACTGCAATAAATAGCAGTCCCAACCCCGATGGCAATAATATACTTGGCAATGTAGCTAAAATGCTAAATCTAAATGCTGAAACAAGAGTGTTGTTTGTATCGTAATAGTGTTGTTTGTATCCTGATGACAGTAGGAAAAGGGGGGAGTGACAATAAAACACACAAAATGGGGGAGGGGGTTCTTCTGGTGAGTGACAAAATGTTAGACATTTTAAAATGTCAGAACCATGATCATATTGTCTTACTAAAATAGAAAAAAAAACAATAATTGTAGAACTCTGTGTTCTCTCTAACATATACAAATGCAGTGTAAAGTCCCTTATGCTCCTAATATGTATAATGTTCATTAATGAAGGCTGGTAAATTACAGTATATTGATTATTTCCTAAGAGTTTCATTAAATACCATTCAATGGTCCATGAGATATTTTACTCACAGGCAGACAAAGTTGACTCCAAAATGTTAATGGAAAAATCTTGAACGATCTTGAGCAATCTATTACTGCAATCATGATTATAATGTGGATCACAACCAAAACTGAATCTATTGTCTTTTGCGACAGCCCCAACAGTTAGTGCTGGGCGATATAACGATACATATCGTGGGGACGATAGAAAAGTGTCTATTGTGATATATTTTCTTCTATCGTCTCTATAGTTTCTATCGTCTCTATCATAATTGTATCAATGATTCATGTAAATATTTCATAACGTAGGCTACGACGAATGTATTAGTGTTGTCACTTTGCATACATTCAGTTTATAGAAGTGATAAATAAGAAGAAAAAATAACTATTTTGCGAAGAACCT
>NC_051448.1:22493943-22504023 GCF_001649575.2 Kryptolebias marmoratus | reverse complement strand
ACATATATATTGCTGCACTAAAATGCAGCAGATCTCATTTGTGAAAGTTCAGTTAAATGTCACTTCGAAATAAAGCTTGAAAAGGGTAAGAAATGAGATTATTTTTTCATATTTTTCAAAGAATAACTGACAACGTACGTAATTGGGGTATATCGTGATATATATCGTTATCGTGATATAAAATTATCCATATCATGATATAGGATTTTTTCCATATCGCCCAGCACTACCAACAGTTCCTGAAAATTTCCTCCAAATCTGTTCTTTACTTTTTACCTGATCTTTGCTAACAGACAGACAAACAAACCAACGGACACAACTGAAAACAGAACTTCCTTGGTGGAGGAAACAAAAGGGTCACATGTAGGAGCATAGACAAGTTTGTAACAAAGGGGTTACCTGTGACATTGACCTTTGACCCCATGAACCTTGAAATCAACAGTGGTTACCTTTGACCCATGATGTGTCCAGATGTGGAATTTAACATTCCTGTCATACAGCTGCAGCATTAGAGCACAGGCTGATCTGTGACCTTTGACCGGATCACCAGATCTTGTTCACAGACAGACGCTAAAAACATAACCTCCTTGGTGGAGGAAACCAACATTTGATGGCAGCTTTCAGTGTTAGATGGTTTAGAGCCTCATACTTTCCTGTTTCCACTCTTCTACAAAGTGGACTCAAAGAGAAACAGAGCAGCCAGGAAAGATCCTCACTCACTTGGACCTGACCCAGTCGATGCAAATATAACCTTCTGATATGTTAGCTGTGACATATTTCATGTTCCACTCAGTCAGGAAGCAGCAGAGAACAAGAACTCAAGTGCAAGCCATGAGTCTCTGCTTTGCTTTTAGAAAAAATAACATTTTAATAGAGCAGCTAAATGTTTGTATCCAAACTGCAAGACAGAAGAACAGCTTCTTGTATTCACTTTCCTATGAGTCGACATAAAAACAGTGAACTTTTTTTGATGTCGGGCGACGAAGCTTCATCTGTAGAGAACCACAATAAAGATGAAAGCGAATGCACAGAAGTCTGCTGTGAGCTGAGTGCAAACTGCAGCCGGGCCCGGTCACAATGAATTATTCACGCTGCAACGGGGACCTGGACTGGGCCTCATTTTACCAAGAAGTAATCACAACGCCGGTCCTACGAATTCCCTTTGGCTTTCTTTGAAGACTTCTGACTGTTGTAGACAACTCTCTCTGTGAGGGTTAATATGTTGGCTTTCCTGAACCTATCCCCTCATGCTTCACTCTGCTCTTCTTTCTGCACTTTTATTTCTCATAAAGAGCTCTAATAAAACTAAAGGGAATATTTTGGAATGCCTCTGTAGTTATCCTTAAAGTAAGTTATTAAAAACCTAGTGCATTGCTGAAAACTTTAAATGTTTCTGATTGTTTTCCATTTATAGCCAAAATGTCAGAAAATCATTAATTAACAGTTTTTGACAGTTTTTAAAGGAAGGCATATTTCCTGCTCCCGTTGATGCAAGACTTTAAACTAAGATCATTTTATGATAGAAACATATAAACAGAAAAACAAGGTTGATGTCAACAGTTAATACTAAAGATTTAAGAAAAAGATGCTGTGCAATATGTGGTGCTTAGAGTATGTGTTAGGAAGAACACTCAGCTACTACCACACAGTGTCTTATGGGCATTTTTGTGTTGGCTAAGGTTGATTAACTGTGGTGGCCATATTGAATTTGGGTTGACTCCAAAAACTAATAAGTTCTAGATGATTGCTTTCTGGTAGTTTCAACAAAAGTTTATTAATTCAGTGATTTATGATATATTTTGCTAACAGACAGAGTTGACTGTAACAGTTAAAGGCAAGGTTTAAAAAAAACAGATCTCACACAATTTGTTAGCACTCAGAGTATGTATTTAATAGGTCTCAGCTACTACTACACCCAATGTTAGCCTAACATCTGTAAAAATGGCTGAGTTACACCCCTTTTTGGGTTGGCTAAGCTTGCTTAGTTGTGGTAGCTATCAATCAGTTGTAGATGGTCATCTATTGGTTACTTTGAGATTTTCATTAAAATTTATCTACTGATTCATGAAATATTCTGCCAACACTACGGTAAGAAGAATTATCACCTTTAACCTTTGGCGACACGTGATAATAAAAATGAACAGTGTCTAAAAGAACATAAGGCTACATTCTCTGTGCAGCCTGTTGAGCTCAGCTGACTGCTGGGAGTTCGTGTGTCAGATGATTCTGTTTCAGCTGCACAGTCATTGTCCCAGAGAACAAAGATGGAGGGGTCACTCCATTATGAACGCCAAATGAAGTCTGACTGCAATGTGGATGACCTGCTTCAGAAGTCCTTCACTCTCCTCCCTCTCCTGCCTCCTGCTTTCTGTTCGTCTTCCTGGAGCTGACAACTCTTATTTCCCCCGCGAGTTCATTCAAGATGTGGCCAGCTCACAGTGAGCCCAACAAAGGGGGTCAATTTGTTGTGTTGCCAGGGAGACCAATGTGATGACGGAAGTATGTCAGTTGGTTCAAATGTGTAGGACGGCAAAAAACATGGCGGGTCGAGCTGAAGGCAAACTACAAGCCCACATGAGTTCACTCGCGTTAATTCTGATAAAAGATTGAATTCTGATTCAGATTGAGAAAAAAATAGTTTCTAAACTAATGATGACATAAATGCTCTTTTCTAAGTTTTGATCATCATGTGGTCAAACTCCTTTTGATGAACTTAAAACTTCATAAACATCTTAAGCACAATGTTTCTCAAATAAATAAATAAAATAATCACTGGCAAAAAAAAAAAAAAAAAAGAAAAAAAAAGGAATCTCAAAGGAATGGTCCAATTTGCACAATTCTGTCCACGCGCAGACCAGCATCGGTTTTGGAAATTATTTGATTTGCAAGGACCTGGCTGGACCAAAGAAGGCAAAGGTGGTAATACGATGACTTGATAGTGTTATCAGGTAGCTGCCAGAGTATGGAACAGTCAGTTAAAACAGTGAGTGAAGGTCAGCCGACACAGAGTATGTCTCCTAATTGCATTCAACAGTGTTTCCAGCACTGGCTGGAGTTTGATACGGGTCACATTGTGAGTTTATATGGCTGTGGGTTGCTGTATAATACAACTGCTTGTGTGAAGACTACATACGTCACAGTGGCCAAATATTGGAACCTGTGGGTACCTGAGGCCACCCACACACGTTGTAAAGGTACCCGTCACTACGGGCGAAAATCCCATTCCACTGTTGTGGGGTACAGTATACAGGGAGATTTATTAATAGTAATTTTTTTGGGAGGATGCTTAAGATACAAGCAAGTGTATTGTTGTAAAATGAATTGAAAATAAAACATTCCTTACTGTGTTTGCCAGGTACTATAAGTATTTCTCCTCCCGCGTCATTAGTTTGTCTCCTTATGGCACTTGCTTAGGCTTGCGGTTCACTCAGCCAAGTGACTTACAACAAAAGCTTATTACCCATTGAACAAAAATATAAAACCATATAAACTAGGTAGCTAAACATTTGACATGCATCCATACACAATAATAAAGTCCAAAAGGAAACATTTACATCACAACCACCAGGAGAACATGGCACTTTGCAACTTCCGGTGTTGCCATGGAAACGTAAAGAAAACCTAGATTAGCATGTGCTACAATATTCCACACAGATTTTGAATGTGTTCACTCTGCAGGGCAAATATTGGTGAGTAAGTGTCAATGTACATCAAATATGGGTGTAGTTTACAGATTGTTTAAGTCTGAGTTCAATAACTTTATTTCAGAGTATTTTATCCATGTTCAGGGTTTCTCCAAGCGTATTATAAGCCTGGTGGGCCGCCAGGCTCTACTGACCCAGCCGCCAGGCTAAGCTCCACTTGTTTATTATAAATACATAATTTTTTAAACACGTTTTTCCCACCCACACCCCCAAAACCGCTGCCTTTCTCTACCTCACCGCGTGAGGGTACGCGCACCAACAGTGACACAATCGCGCTGTTCCCGCCCCTGTACGAAGGTCCCGCGCGATGTCACGTTGTGCACCTTTTGTAAATTGGTGAGGACCGCACGCGCCATGCTTCATTCAACCATCTGCTCTCTTTTATTACCGTATTTCCACTGGTTACGTAGCGTACTGCCCCCGTCTTTTCGGAGAATACTGCTCCGACGTATGCGCAAAGTATAAACGCCTCCACCGCGCGCTCAGGTCCACGCGCCGTTCACGGAGCCCTGCAGGACTCGAATGAGCCCTGAGGCCGAGCCTCCTTCAGCTACCTGGAGTTAGCAGGTTGCTGGAGCCACAGTAATAAACATGAAACGACCGAGTTTAACCAAAAATGGTTAGTTGAGCTGAAATTCAGCGGGTGGCTTTACAAGACTGAATATGGTAAGCATGTTTTGTACTTAGTGAAAATATTAATATGATGCAAGCCGATTTATCCTTGTTTAACAGTAAAATTATTCTATTAAATTCAGCATTAGATGCTTTGTTTTGTTGTTACATGGAGTGATCCAACATGCAGCCTGTGCCACAAAAAGCACAGTACAGGACAGCATCTCTATTTATCAGAGTTCTGTTGATATTCATTGGCCTTGACGTGTGACATGTGTTGGTGCTTTGTTTGCACTTTTGCATTTATGTTAATTTATTTATTTGTAAATGTGACTTAAATTAGGATTCAAATTAGGTGCAATCAATTATTTATTATTTATTTATTTTAATTGTATTTTTTTTGTTTAAAAAAGTATTTCAAAAGTGCCTTTTTGTAAAACTGTAGTTGTGTAAATATTTGACACAAATATCTTACAATATCACATAATAAATAGCCATGTTTTCAACTTTCCTGTCAACTTTAATCTTTTTTTTTTTTACTAAATAATGTTTGTCCAGCGATCGGCCAGCGATCGGCCACCTACCACTGGGCTTAGCCTCTTTTCTGGGGGAAACCCTGGTGTTGGTATTAACATCTTAATACAAAGCACCCATAAATGTGATACACTTCTACTCATCTACTCTTTTATGGTTATTTCTGTTGGTAATTAGCCTTACAGGGAGTTATGAAGTGAAATCAGTTTGAGAAATGCTGCTGGCTTCAAACATAAGTTCTCACCTCTGAATCATTTAAGAAAAAGATAGCTGCCTTAAATGTTTGACACTTTCAACTGCTACAAGTACAAGAGACATGCACGTTGTTTATGCTAATGTATAAAAAAAATAAAAAAAACTGGATCTGCCTGCTGACAAAGATTACCAGCAGCAGTAAGCAGCGGAACTCCAGCCACACTCCCATGTATACAGCTCCAGCATAACAATGCCCCTGGAGATGCTTCAACCAAACATGTCTGAATATTTATAACAACAGAAATCTCTGCTTATCAGAATAATGTATCTATTTTAGCAATGAGCATTACCACGAGCACATAAAGACTGCTGAATGTATGTGCGTGTGATCCATCTGTTCATTGACCTGACAGGAGGTTCATGGAGTTAGCAGCCACAAGGGAACAACAATAATCCCTTTAACTGGTCGACTCGTATTCAGCGTGTGCACTTGTCCACAGAATGAATCAAATCTAAATGCAGGCGTCCATTTGATCCATTTTCAGACTGACTCTCAGCTACATATTGGATCTTCCACCATCCCAGGAGAGTTGAACTACACAGATGCAATGAGAAAAGGGCGACCTTCACTGCTGACTGTTTATCATTATTGATTTCTTACCTCCCAGACGTCTCGGACACGTCCACAGCTCTATTACTGCATCAGCTGTGCAGAGAGGAGGAGTGCTGCTGTATTAATCATCCCTTTTCTTTAAAGAGTCAACATACTGCTCACTTTCTAACAGAGGCTGACTGATGAGCGGTTTTCCTCTGGCTGATGCTCAGCTTAGGAATCTGGGCAGCTGGTGGCCGATACACAATGCATATTTCTTACTTTCTCTCTTTTTTTAAGCCAATTTGTCTTTTTCTGTCTGACAAGATTATATCAAACTGCTTAATTTGAACATTTTTAACAACCCTTAGAAGAACTTGGACACCTTGGATAAAAACTAAGTAGGCACTGGCATGGTCAACTTTTTGTCAGATGTGCACTCATTTCTACAAAGTGTTGTGCACAAAAAAAGAGCTTTTGGCAGTTTAAGGAGTTAGGAGCAAAAGAAATGTCTCCATTGTAAAACTCCCAGAGCAAAGCAACCTTAGAAGACACCAAAATGGTTTTAAGTCAGCCAGTTTTACAGATATTAAGCTAAGGTTTTTTGAGGTTGTAGTTTAAAATCATTCACAATACATACTCTGAGCACTAACTCATCATGTGACAGCTCTTTTTAAAACCTAGCCATTACCTCCTGAAGTCAACTGTGTCTGTATCACAAACCACTGGGTGAATCTTAATGAAACTCTCAAAGTAATCACTAGATGCACATCTACAACTGATTAACTTTTGAAGTCAACCCATTTCTAGAAGCCCACCACAGCCACATGACTTTAGGAAACACATAAATGACTTGCACTGACAGTTTTACAGATACTGAGCTAAACTTTGGTGTGGTTGTAGCTGAGCTTCTTCAAAAACACTTACCTCGAGCATTACACATGCATAATATTTGTTGCTTTAAACTTTATTTACTGCATTACCTGTTGCCTTTAACAGTCTGATAGCAAAAAATATCATACAACACTGGATGAATTTAATGAAACTCTCAAAAAGTAATCATTGGATGGACATTTACAATTTTTTTTACTTTTGGAGTCAACCCAATTCAAGATGGCCACCACAGCTAATCAAAATTAGCCACCACACAAATGGCTATAACTCAGTCAATTTTACAGATGTTAAGCTAAAAATTGAAGTCAAGTCAGGTCAAGTCAAATTTATTTATATAGCACTTTTCAGCAACAAGGCGATTCAAAGTGCTTTACAACATGAAAAACACAAAAATACAGAAAACACAACAATATAAAGTTAAAACTAAACATATCTAAAACATGAATCTAAATAAGACAAAAATACAGACTAAAGATAAACTGAGGAAAACCAAACTAAGAACTAGGATTTAAAAACCTCAGCTGATCAGCCATGTTCAGGGTTTCCCCCAGCATATTAGAAGCCTGGCGGCCCACCAGGCTCTGCTGACCCTGCCGCCAGGCTAAGCTCTGCTAGTTTATTATAAATATGTTTTTTGTTTTGTTTTTTTTACACATGATTTTTCCCACCCGCACCCCCAAAACCGCTGCCTTTATCTACCTCACCGTGCGCCAACAGTGACACAATCGCGCTGTCCCGCCTGGTGTCCAGTCGTGCACCTTTTGTAAATTGGCGAGGACCGCGCTCCGTTGAAAATGGCAAATTTCGGTGCTCTAGGGGAGCTGGTCCGCCTGTATCAGCATTTATATGTTTCTATATTTCTATATCTATATTTATATTTATATATCCCTCTGTGAGAGATCACAAAGATAATCAAACAGTTCAAAACTCACAGAAGGAGATTACTGCTGCAGCCGATAAAAAGGAGTGTTTATAGAAATATTAGTCCTATGATGGGTGAATCACAACTAAAGCAAATAAATCAATGAAAGTCAAATTGAATGCTTTAAGTTTAAACATCCTCTCTGTATCACAGCCAGAAACACAACAGCTCTTCCTCCTGAATACGTGCAGCCATATTTGACGTGACAACCATCTGCTCTCTTTTTTTAACGTATTTCCACTGGTTACGTAGCGTACTGCCCCCTGTCTTTTCGGAGAATACTACTCCGAGGTAGGCGCCATGTATAAACGCCTCCACCGCGCGCTCAGGTCCACGCGCCGTTCACGGAGCCCTGCAGGACTCGAATGAGCCCTGAGGCCGAGCCTCCTTCAGCTACCTGGAGTTAGCAGGTTGCTGGAGCCACAGTAATAAACATGAAACGACCGAGTTTAACCAAAAATGGTTAGTTGAGCTGAAATTCAGCGGGTGGCTTTACAAGACTGAATATGGTAAGCATGTTTTGTACTTAGTGAAAATATTAATATGATGCAAGCCGATTTATCCTTGTTTAACAGTAAAATTATTCTATTAAATTCAGCATTAGATGCTTTGTTTTGTTGTTACATGGAGTGATCCAACATGCAGCCTGTGCCACAAAAAGCACAGTACAGGACAGCATCTCTATTTATCAGAGTTCTGTTGATATTCATTGGCCTTGACGTGTGACATGTGTTGGTGCTTTGTTTGCACTTTTGCATTTATGTTAATTTATTTATTTGTAAATGTGACTTAAATTAGGATTCAAATTAGGTGCAATCAATTATTTATTATTTATTTATTTTAATTGTATTTTTTTTGTTTAAAAAAGTATTTCAAAAGTGCCTTTTTGTAAAACTGTAGTTGTGTAAATATTTGGCACAAATATCTTACAATATCACATAATAAATAGCCATGTTTTCAACTTTCCTGTCAACTTTAATCTTTTTTTTTTTTACTAAATAATGTTTGTCCAGCGATCGGCCAGCGATCGGCCACCTACCACCGGGCTTAGCCTCTTTTCTGGGGGAAACCCTGCCTGATTAAAGCTAAGATAAACTAAACTAAAGGTATCGGAAGGCTAACTAATAGTACCGAAGGCCAGCTAAGAGTTAAAGACATTTTAATAAAAGGCCAACTGATAATATAAAGTTAAAACTAAACATACTGAAGTGATAGTAGTTGAGTCAACCTTAACACATGCTCCAAGTGTTACACATTGCACATCAGCCTTACTTCAAACTTTGGCATCAACCTTGACTAAAATCCTTACAACTCTGTCCCTTCTCGTAGTAACAAGGAATGCTAGGCCTTTCAGGTTGTAGGCTGTGATTAATTTCTACTTTAAGTATTAACAAATTTACCAATTATCTTGTGTGGATTCTATAGTTTAAACAGAGAACCTTTTTAACAAAGAAGCTAAAGGCATTTTGTTGATGAGACTGTTACAGTTCCAAGCTACCAAAAATCTACCATTTTCACAGGCAACAAAAATAACCTAAGTCATGCTGAATTTCCTGGGACAGGGGAAGCATTTTACCAGTCAGCCTGTTTACGCTCACTAATTTTTCCTATAGACTCAGCAAATAGCTGGAAAAGAAGGGAGTAAAAAGTGCTTTAACATCCCATTTGTGTCCTCTCTACCCTCATCCCTGTCACTCCTCACTGCATGCTGACCAGCACAGCTGAAACAGCGTAAACTAAATCTCACAGGAGGGCGAGGGGCAGCAGGGGGTGGGTATAGAAATGACATTCATGAGCTGTCGTGGCTCATCAGGGCAGCCTGGCGTCCTGCTGGCAGATCACACAGATGAGTGCTCTGTGGGTATGCAGCTGGTCAGCGCCAACACGTACTGTTGACGAAGAAGTGACCAAAACACTCAGGTACACTTTGAGCACACAGATGTTGAGGCAGGAAGCGCAACCTGATGAAACTCACACCAAATAGCAAACACAGAGAGGAAGTGTGAGGCTCTCTGAGGTTGTTTGAGAAGATCACACGGATGAGATCTCCTTGAAATAAGAACTAGATATTGTCCACAGCTCACAGTACAAGTTTGAAGTCTGGTGTCAGGTGTCTATCTGGTGATGGTGCTCTGCAGCATAGAGTAAAGATCAAAGTGGGAACACCTCAAGAAATCAAACTTTTGCTAATACCCCATTTTGGCCATAATCGCTACAACAAAACAATCTAAAAAATTAATTTAGTTCTTTTTTTTTTTTAAATAAAAGCTTTGTTTAAAAGAGGCAAACTTAATACTAGAACTGCAAGCAGTTATCAACGGGTTCCAAGCCTCCACGCTCCGCCCCTGTCCGCGCGCTCCGACCCCGGCGTCTCGCCGGCGTGGCTTCGCCACCTCTCTCGGCGAGCGGGCCGAGTCGAAGATCGCCAGGACGGTGCGTACTCAAAGGCGCTTCGTAAGAAGCAACGGTATAATTTGTAAAGAAAGCTCGGGACGGAAAAGCTAACTGTCATTTGATACCACACAGAGGCAAAGAAATAAATTCATAAAAAATTCAATATTTATTTGAAAAATACAAAAATATTCTCAGATGATCAAGTCTACATCTGTAATAATATGCATTTATCT
>NC_051448.1:22490770-22492224 GCF_001649575.2 Kryptolebias marmoratus | reverse complement strand
GTAGGTTTTGCCTTTATCGCGCTATAGCAAAAAATCTAGTTAGGCGGAAGTGGGCGTGGCCAATGTAAAAAAGATGCAGAATCATCCATAGTTTCAGGTGCCATCAAGATTTTGAGTGTAGGACTTACGGTTTAGGAGTTATTGGCAGAAACGCATTGTCCTTTGTTATAGCGCCCCCTAGGCATGGGACGATATGATTTTTTTTGTCTGAGTAGCGGTAGGGGTTTTGTATCAGGCTGTCTGGTTAGCTTTTCCCAAGCATTTTCTCGTTTTTCTGGCCACGTTGTTTTACCGGAGAAGAATAATAATACACAATCGTGAAAAATCCTTACAAAAACAATAGGGTTCCCTGCTCCGCTGGGAGCAGGTGAACGGCCATGCCTTGCATTGGCCGCCCGCTTGCTTCCGCGGGCTTGGAACCCTAATAAAGCCATTATGAGTACAACATAGGGGCATCATGTATACGGACCAAACTTCATTCCTTGAAGGAAACCAGCTCTTACCCAATATGTTAGCACTCCCAAGTATGTATTGTGAATGACTTTCAGCTACCACATCCAATTTGGTCTCAGTATCTGTAAAACAGACTGCATTAAAGCCATTTTTTGCATTTTCTGAAATCAGTTGTCTGTGGCGGCCATGTTGAATAAGGTTGATTAGTTGTAAATGTAAATTCAGTTATTTCTTATTAAGTTTTATTAAAATTTCAGTCCAATAGGTCACAAGATAGATAGTTGGTTGATAATTTAAAAAAAACAACAAGGTTGTTTAGGCTGTTGGTGATGTCATGCCTTTGTGTAATTGCCTTATTAGTGTTGTTTGCATACTTTAACTTGTGAAAGTCAAGGTCAGCAGTGTCTGAAAGAAATAGTTTGAAGTGATGTTCTAAGTAAAACTTGTGAACAATTAACATCTTACTTGTTGTAGATAGCTTTGTGAACATTAAATTCGGATGAAATTGACAGGCTCTATTGTTCAGAGTAAAATCATTAACATACAGCAGGATCAATAATATTTCCAGGGGGTGCACAGCTGAACCCATATCTGAAGTACTGTGAGACAAATAGATGTCATCTGATCAGCTGAAACTAAAAGACTTGTTTGTTCTGATTGTTGGCTTGAATGTTTCAGGAACAAGTTCAAAGTAACAAGAGGAGAACAAAAGAATTTTAATTGCACTGCAAAAAAATAGAAGAAAGAATTTTTTTTAAATGACGTGCTCAACCTCTGCTTACGCAAACTTTTGAGGGCGTGACCAACAGATTTGCCACATGGTAATACTGCTAAGTAGTGCTGGGCGATATTGAAAAAAATCCTATATCACGATAACGATATATATCACGATATACCCCAATTACGTACGTTGTCAGTTATTCTCTGAAAAATATGAAAAAATAATCTAATTTCTTACCTTTTTCAAGCTTTATTTCAAAGTGACATTTAACTGAACTTTC
>NC_051448.1:22487096-22490477 GCF_001649575.2 Kryptolebias marmoratus | reverse complement strand
AGAGGTTTGTTGTGTTGGCGTCAGATGAGAAAACAGTCTAATAGCAGAGTTAGCATTAGCATTAGCAGAGTTAGCATATTAGCTTTTTCTGCTCCGTGTCGGACTTCTTGAACCAAATCACAGACGTCCCCCTGGTTTTGGTAAAAGTCTTTCTTCTTGGGCTGCCTGCTAGCTGTCTCTACTTGTTGCGACCCCGGGTTTGATACTTCATACGTCTCCATCTTTCAGCACTTATGGTGAAAACGCGGCGCTGCTCAGAAAGCCGCTGCCGTAAAGCATGTCGCTAACCCACACGTAAAGCAGCGTCATGTCGCAAAACGGAGGTTCTTCGCAAAATAGTTATTTTTTCTTCTTATTTATCATTTCTATAAACTGAATGCATGCAAAGTGACAACACTAATACATTCATCGTAGCCTACGTTATGAAATATTTACATGAATCATTGATACAATTATGATAGAGACGATAGAAACGATAGAAGAAAATATATCACAATAGACACTTTCCCAGCTGTAGACGCCACACTGAGGCTTCACACCATTCCACCTCCCTCTCCATACGAGCCAGTGATGTCAACAACAGGAGACCTCCAAACCCACAGCATGGCGAGAACTGGACCTCACAGGTAAAACACACAACCTTCCCATCCGTCCTACCCACTGATGGAAAAATTCAGCGTTCAGCAAACACATATCACTGTCAGTATCTTTGTGTCTTTGGGCTCTCAGAAACACATTAGGTGTTTTTGTACAGTTGTAAGGACTCTCTGGACTTTATAAAGAGCCTATGTGATTGCTTTCACATCACAAGAGGAACACTGATTGGGCAACACTCAACCAAGAGTCAGTGTGGCCATGTCACTTATGAACGTACTGTATCTTTCACCACCAACAGCAAGATCTTTAGTTTATTTTTAAAGCAGGGTCTGAGTGTTACAAACATTTTGTGAAATTAGGTATAGGAACCAAAACTCATACAACAGATGAGTCTTTGTGCATACGTTCAAAGAAGAGCACATAAAAACAGACAACAGGGACAGTGAAGCAGCTTCTACCTTGCATAGCCAATCAGCTGATGTTTATGTATGGACCAATAACATTATCTTATGTCACCCCAAAGTCTCTTTTGAGCCAAGAAAGTGCTAAATCTGAAGCAGGAGCTAAAACATAGGACTACAAATGACCACAGTCCAAAAACAAGCAAAATAAGGGCAAGCTACATTGAATTATTTTAAGGAATGTGATGTGTTCCTTATCGTTTCTTTTGCAATTTTAGGATCAATTAGGCTTCATACATAAGTCAACAATTTTTAGCTACAATCAAGACATCAAACATTCTAAAATGATGCACCAATCAGCCACAACATTCAAACTACTGATGAAGTAAAAACCATTAATCATCTGGTTCCAATGGCATCTGGCAGTGGGTTGGATATATATCTACTCCCTGTAGCCGAGTGAGAATGCTCTTCTATTTATTTAGTTTAAGTTTCTCTAAGAGTTGTTAAATATACATTTATGCAAGTTAAGCAGTTACTGTTATATTCTGTTAAATAAAAATACATATTGGTCAAACATGTAAAAATCTGTGTTGTGTGTACATTGGCTATCAGCTGCACTCATTTCTAAAGATCATCATCAGTCAGAGTAAAACTCATAATCAGTTGACTTCTGGTCCCAGTGCTCACAGCTGAGAGCACTTACTGTGGACATGTGAGCATCAAAATTTGACCACGAAGCAATAAAAAAATGTGGCCTGGCCTGATAAATTGGGTTTTGCTTTTATAACATGTGGTCAATCAAGTATGTGTGTTTCACTTATGTGACAGACATGTGGCACCAAGACGCACTTGGTAAAGAAAACAGGATATGAGGAGGGGGGTTTGCTGGGAAACTTTGGGTCCTGCTCTTCATGCAGATGTTCTTTTTTGCCACCTCCTGAACATTTGTAGCTTACCTTTATGGAACCTCTGTTTATTGATGCCCTCCTTCAGTAGGATAGTGTTCTGTCCCACAATACAAACACTGTTCAGAGGTAGTCTGAAGTACTGAACTGGCCTCCAAATTGATCCAATTAATTATTTCTGTGATGAACCCAAATAAGTCTGATCTTTGGAGGCCACCACTCACAATTTCAAGAGATAAGACGTTTGCTTCCAATGGCTTCTTGTCAGATACCAAAGCCAACCTTCAGAGCTCTAGTGCATTTCTTGTCTTGAATGGTCATGGCTGTTTTGATGGCAAATGAAGGCTCTATTTATTAGGTATGTGGTGATTATTAGTTGTGGCTGATTGAGTACAGTCACAGTTTATGATACCACACACTGGTGTGCAGCTGTAACAAGTGGGTGTGAGCTTGTGTGTGAAAAGTTATAATGGAGTGTGAGTGGGACATCAATCTGGTATCGCGCCATCCCTCTCTGGTCTGAGATGGAAGTGATACAAGAACACATCAGCACCACCCTGCAAACCATTAATCAGACATAAACAAGATTTATCAGCCCTAAACTGTCACAAAAGGTATAAAATCTCCAAGAAATATTGAATGAATAAGATAAAATTACCTATTTTATGCAAGATGTTAATGCTCATTGATAAAAATCAGGAAAAGAAAATTATAGTTACTCATCATAAACCACTGTCCAACACATTTATCACTGAACGCTATGGTTCCAGGGCAGACCCCACAACAGATGGGGTTATATTACTGAGTTGTTGTCAATCACTGTCAGCCCGAATAAAGAATAAAGACTGGATTTTTCTACGAGGCTAAAGTCAGCAGAATTATGATCCATGAGTGGAGCTAAAGGTTCAGCTTATCCTCCTGATCTCAAATTCTGACTTATTTACACTTCTTCTGTTATTGGTATTCTGTCTGAAAAGAAAGGTTGAGAAGACAATTCCACTCAGTGAAGGAGGAAAGGGGCTGATGATAATTGAGGGAGATGAGAGATTGTGAGCAATGGAATAGAGAGAAATAAGCAGCCATTTATTAGTAAGACCAGAGAGAGACGCGAACGTGGCTTGAGTGCAAAAATAACCTTGGAACTACGAACATGGCACAAATAGTGCTACAGACATACAGGTTGGACATCCCGACTCAAAATAATCAGCCTGATTCAGATTCTGCTCGAAAGAATTCGATTTGAACAGAAATGTGAGAACATCTGCATACTGCCTAAAAACAGCCAGGGGTGGAAATTAGCACCCGCCACCGGCCAAATGCGGGTAAATATTTGAAGTGGCGGGTGAATTTGATCAACACACATGCCACTGTGGCGGGTTGGCAATTTGAACAGAAAAGGTGTTATTTGTCCTCCTGACATATAGGGGGCAGTAATGTGCTCGAGTTGCTGCTGTTACGTCGAGCCGCGTTCCCCT
>NC_051448.1:22473595-22486247 GCF_001649575.2 Kryptolebias marmoratus | reverse complement strand
TACAGATTACATGCAGTCTAACACCAATTAGGTGTTGTGATGAGAAGCTATTTTATTTTCTGTTTTTCAAGAGTAGTCAGCTTGAAGGGCACCACAACTGCTTCCACCCGCGTCGATCATCATCATCATATGAAATAACTTTTTGTCACAACAAAAAATAGTGGCTGGTAAAATATTTGAGTGGCTGGTAAAAAAAATTTAATTTCCACCCCTGAAAACAGCTCTTTAAACCTGACGCTGACCATTTACATAGGACTGTTAGCTAAAATAAAACAGTAACTTGGCTTGGAAAAAATGCCTAAAAAAAGCAGGAAATGAACTCAGTGCCGTTTCTAAAGACGGCAAGTGTTTGGATGCACTTTAAAAATGACATTCTGAGCAAAAAGAAACAATAGGCGATTCATTTGATGGATCAAGCCTGGAAAAATCAAAGTTAAGAACTTGAGCAACACATCCCCAGCAGCACCTTTATTTATTCATCCATCCATCCATTTTCCTTTCCAGTCGCTCCACCCAGAGAGGCCCCAGGACAGGAGATGATCCTGCAACCTTGTAAGAAAATGGCAACTGACCTCTATGAACTTACACACTTCACTCAAGTTTAAGTATAATTTTGATTTTCAAAGGTAAATAGGTGAACAGACATGGAAATTCAAACTGTTTTGGACTAATTTTGTACAGAATTGTGACCAAATCAAATCAAATGGTGGGTTCCGCAAATTATTTTTATTGCTGCAGAGACCACTAACACTGATCATTTCATTCTGGAGACAAGAAAGAAAAATATCCCTTCGGGCACTGAAGAGATGTTCTGTTCAGGACAAACCTATAGATTTTTGAATGGCAAGCCAAAAACAATGCTTCTGGCCACAGCTATCACCAGTGTATGAGTGGAGAAATGCACTCTAGGAAGAAACTGTCTCACTGGTTTGACAATAAGGAAAAAGTGTTTTCAAAAGGTCAGCTGTGTTTATGATGAGCACAATTTCTAGCTGCCTACAGGCTCAATAAACAAAACGCATTTGAAGGGCTTTTAATCAAAATACAATTGAGAAACAGTGCAAAAGAACAGCCAATTTCTCAACCTGGTCCGTAACATCCGAAGAGTGGATAAAATAACTTCTCATATTATGTCTTTTCTTTTAATGTGCAACAAAGCAATTGTGCCTTAATAATGACACGGAAAAGGTATGATAGGGATTTAAACTGCTGCATTACAGTTAAAGATCATGTCAGCCTTGATTTATATTATATCATAAGGGTTATCAATATGGATACTTTGATCATTTTAAAGATACAAGTACAGCTCGCACTAATTGAAAAACATTTATGCAATTTTAACCAGACTAAGGTTTCTACAGACCTTTCATTTTTCTAAAAGAAGAAAGAAGGGTGGATGTGGTTGAGGTTCTGTACAGACAGCTCCTTCAGCTGCATCCCATCATGCTGCTGATGGCGTTTCCTCCTCCACATCAATCTGAAACTGATGTGGGAGGCCCAGAAACCTCCCATATATATAGAAAAAACACAGCAGATCTAGAAAAAGTCATGGAAACAACCCCATGCACACAGGATGGTAGCATCATGCTACTGTGAAGTGGTCATCTAGCATGTAGCTACAGCCTGAGAGAGTCATGCCAGGGCTGCAAGATCTAGAGCATGGTGATTGTGCAGGAGAGCATCTCAGACAGACCCTTTCCTGAGGATAAGGAACCTAGGTTTTCCAAATTTGTTGCGATCCAGTTATACGATGATCACAGTGGATCCAATCAGCTCTAAAAACAATCAGAACAAACTTTAAACTACAGAGAAACTCAACATGCAGCATCCTGGTAGGCCAATAATTAATAAAAACTCAAAATGTACAGTTTTATTGAGATTGACTCTGATAAAGAGTTCATTAAAACTTTCAGCAGGACAAAAAATATATAAATAAAAATCAACCACGAAACACATTTCAGAATGTTCCTACATATGGTTGTTTATAATCATCTTTAACTCGCTGGCAGTGGAGACGGTTGTTTCTTACTTTTCATCTGAGAGGCATTCAGGTAATAATATGGCTGCTTATGTGAGGTCATATCAGTTTAGTAAGTGGTTCTATAGAGTGACTACTAAACAAAAGCAAGCAAAAGGGTTCAAAATCACCTGCAAACGTGGTCTGAGTGAAGACGACTGCAATGCGAATTGAAAGTGTTTACACTTATTTAGCTGTTAGCCCCGGCTCTACAAGGTGTCTGTGTGAATCATCTAAATCCTGCGAGAATGAAGTTTGACAAGACGCAATTTATTTCCTCCTTAATCTGACTTCATCTCAAACAGTCAACAGAAAATCACAAGTATAAATATACAGAAATATACAGGATCAAAAGAGTCTGGATTGTAAAAGAAGTGGAGATTTTAAAAATAGAAAAGAAATCCTGCCTGGTGGAGGATCACAGAGTGGGCCTTTTTGGATCAGACTGACGGGGGAAATGAGAAAGTGGGATTAAATACTGGTGGAGAAGGTTTACAGTGGGAGGAGAGGCAGAACTGAGTGAAATGAAGAGTCAGAAGTAGATGGTGGATGGGAGCCGGGCCACGACCAGAACCTTTAAAAGAACACTTCAGGAGAATCACTGCAGAAAATTAACTTACACTTCACACTGATATCCACTAACAGCTACAAACAGAGAACTTAAGACTCAAAAGTCCATTGAAACTAAACTCTTTGTTATAGTCACTGCTTTCTAACAGCTTATCTAATTTATTTATTTCTACAACAGCTTTTATATCCCACCCATATCGAATCATATCAGCAGCTCAACAGGATCAGTCTTAGTGCACTTAGCTGAAGACAACCGTTCCGAAAGGGACTTTAAAAGATTTGGAATCTTAAACGCACATTAGAACAATTATAAAAAAGGTGTTTGGCATCAAATAGCATCTCATTTTTCCAGTCTGGGGAAAGATTTCTAATCCACCGAGGCTTTGATTAATTCTGAGGGCGGCAGCAATCGATTAAAGCCAAAGAAGAGACAGAATTTAAAAAAAGAAGCCATTTGCAAGAAAATTGATTTAAAACATCTTAGTGATAAAAAATTCCCAGAAACAAGCTGCAGACATCTGAGCTGTGGTTTCAGCAACAGCTCTGTGAGTAGTAGCAAAGAGAAACAAACCTGTCCTCCTTGTCACCCCTGCATTCAGAGCCACTCAGACCTCGTCTTGTTGGGCTGCACACTTCAACCAGACTATTTGCAAATGTTTGCATTTTTAAAAGATTAAAAAAACAGCTGAACAGTTTTGAAAGTGATTATATTTAACAACAAAGCTCTTGAGCAGTGAAGCATCATGTTGAGAACTTTAGTTAAGTTGGATGAGGGTGAACTGATACACAGATTTATATTAAAAAAACTTACATATTATCCCAAAATCAAGAAACTGTCAGGGTGTGCAAATACCAATCATCAAATACTAAAATGTAATATTCAGCTGCGTAATAAAAGTAGAGAAGTGCATGTTCTCCCTGTGCACACGTGGGTTTACTCCGGGTACTCCGGTTTCCTCCCATAGACCAAAAACATGCATGTTAGGTTCATTGATGACTCTAAAATTGTCCCTAGGTGTGAGTGAGAGTGTGAATGGTTGTTTGTCTCGTTTGTCTCTATGTGGCCCTGTGATGGACTTGCGACCTGTCCAGGGTGTCCCCCGCCTCTCCCCCAGTGACTGCTGGGGATAGGCACCAGCTCCCTGCGACCCAGATTGGAGAAGCAGGTAAAGAAAATGGATGGATGGATGGATAAAAGTAGAGAAGTAAATTTACAAAAGGTTTTCAAGCAATTCCCCACAATAACTTAGAGAACTCTTATATCCTGCTAAAGCTGAAAGGAAGGTAATGTGTTTTACTGTGTCTGCATGTGTGCATGTGCTCTGTCTGTTAGCAAAATATCTCATGAACCTCTTATTATATTAATATTGATGATTAATGAGTTCAGCAAAGAAGAGAAACACATCCATGACTCGATGACTCTAATCTTTATCCTTTAATCCAAAAGACAAATTAATTCTAATTTCAAGCTAACCTCAGGCTGACCTCTAACATCTCATTTGGACGTGAAGCTGGGATTGGTTGGTGTCCAGCTGTGAATGGGGGTGGGGGATTAAACCGTTCCAGGCTTCGTGCAGCCCGGCTTCAGATCCTGTCACTCGCCTGTGGTGTGAACCTGAAGCACCTGAGAGCAACGAGGCCTTTCAACAACTGTCAGGATGTGTTACCATGACACTGAGCAGCCCGCTCACCCTTGACGATGCCGCTTATCAAACAGCCAAAGATACACTGGCATCGGCGCTATGTACTGCTCCTCCTGTCATGGTTCAGGAATGTGCTCTGATCAGGCATCGCTGGCCTTCTCAGCAGGGGTGGTCAATTGAACGAACAGATCCACCATCTGAGTCTTTATTTAAGCGAGTTTACAGGAATCTTACTTACAAATCAAATCCTGAACACACTGTAATAGTCTCAGATTATCTCAGGGCCGATCCACCTCATCGACCATTTCCAGCAAAGCCTCAAACCTTCAGGTGTATGGAGGATTCCTTACACATGCGTTTTCATCAAGTAATGTTTATATTTTGCTTTTGTCTTTTCCTTACACATTTCCTCCTCCTCTTTAATCACTGTGTGCATTTCTGCCTCAGTATGCAAATGAGGAGGCTGTCTTCTTGGTCCAGCTTCTCTCCTATTGGTCAATAACCAGGAAGGAGCAGGATCCATGTGCAGATCGATTGTTCATGCCTGAGCTCTTGGCCATTTCAGAAGAACTGTCAGAAGGGGGAAACATGGAGGCGAACCCGGAACGGAAACTCATTTTAAAAGGAAACAAATTTATTAACTAAAGAAAACAGTCAAAACAAAAGGGCTGACGTGGCAGCAAAACTAACAAAGACAAAATCCAAAAACGAGAGACAGGGCATGGCAAGGAGCAAGACACAAGAAGACAAAACAGAACGAAGGCAAGGCAATGAACAAAGAGACAACCAGCATGACAAAACGGAATGACCCAGTCGAGAATGAAGGACAAAGACTGGTATTTAAAGACTGAGGATCAGGAGGAAAATGGACACAGGTGAGTGACTGCAAACAGGTGAGAATGATGGCAGTGATTGAGTTGTTATGGTAATGTGGGTGTGGCATGAAAGACTGGAAGGCAACAGAACGGCAAGGAAAGAGAGAAGGAGGCGTGGCAGGTTGCTAGGGAGGTGAAAATGACAAGACATGAACATAAATCCAAAAGACATACACAGCAGAACAAAAACCAGAAAAAAACATCAAACAAAACACCAAAACTATGACAAGAACGCTTCATTTGAGAGGAAGTGAACTCGTAGCAGAGATGTCTCAGACAGTTGCAGAAGAGTTAAGGCACGTTGTTAGCTTAGCTGACAGCAACACAGTCAGTGATGACTATTTATTGTTTCCCTTTCCAAAGCCCCAGAGCGCAGAGGAGGTGCGCTTTAATACCGCTCACACCCGTGCGCGCCCGATCGCTTTTCAGCACGACATCATCTGTCCTTCTTTCAAATGGTATCAGTTCGATACACCTTTACCCCCACCTGTAGCTGACATGCCCTGGCGGTGGCCGGTAAGTCGCTTTTTTGCCTCCACCCTAAAATCTGACCATTTTTTCTCCACCTCGGCCCCGGTCCTCTCTGTCCTACTCACTGAATTAAGAGTGATAACAACGCGCTGCCGCTCACAACGCTTACTTTTATTTGTCACGCTACGACTGCGGCTCCCAAAACATACATTTTTTTTCTGTTCTCCACCTCATTGACCAGCATATCAAGTTCTGCCTCGGTGAAATTTCGCTTCTTCATTGTTTTCTCCTTGGTTGCCTTGGAAACGATGAAATAACATTTCACGACATACAGCTGATCAATGTTATTTTATGGTTACCAAGGCATGAACAATCGATCTGCACATGGATCCTGCTCCTTCCTGGTTATTGACCAATAGGAGAGAAGCTGGACCAAGAAGACAGCCTCCTCATTTGCATACTGAGGCAGAAATGCACACGGTGATTAAAGAGGAGGAGGAAATGTGTAAGGAAAAGGCAAAAGCAAAATATATATATTTCTGCTTTTATTTTTGATTCTGTGGCTTTTGGTCCTCCATACAGGTGTTGGTTCTGCCTGCAGTCAAACACCACTGTCCTTTCATTAATTACCCAAAACCTGTCATTTATTTGTTTAAATTAGCAGCAGTGTTTCAGTAAAATTTGTCTTATCACAATAAAAATGGTAAATGACAAAATAAGAATATTACATTTTGAAGAAAAATATTTGTTTTAAAGATCAACTATAATCACATTAACCACATCCTGCTGTACTGTAGGCAGCCGTGTATATAAAGAAGCAAGAACAAATATATATCAGTCATACATCAATTAAAACCATGTTTTAAATATATTACATTTTAAAATATAGACTTAAAAGTCACAAAATAACCTAGCTTTACCCTGTGGTTATTATGGTCTCAATAGTCTAGACTACAGTCCTGCTCACCATTATTGGCACCCATGAAGTTTAAGTACATATAATGGAATATTTACTGAAGGAAATTCATCAAGTGAAACAACATTTTATTGCTGATAGCTTGAGCTTGATGCAAAACAGCAAATGATCAAAAACATTTAAAAAGATAAACATTATGAGGAAAACAAAGAAAAACATAATTTTTACCATGCCAATGGTATTGGCACCCTTTGCTGCAAATCAATATGAAAACCCAATTCGGCTCACCTGTTGCAAATCACACATAAAGATCACTTGTGATGGACTGCCTCCACACATATGACATGAATTAACCAATGAATGATCATGAAGATATTCACTCAGCTATGCAAATCATGAAGGGGTGCCAATAATGGTGAGCAGGACTGTAGGTGTCACCAAATGGCGGTTTTTCCATCATTCACGGTAATTGGGGCCTTGTTTCTGTCTGCGGCCTTATGTGAAACACGCTGATGGCCTCTTCTCAACCTCTGCAGAGAGAAGCCGGCTCACAGAGGTACAAGTCTGATTAAAGAAGTGAAGAAAATTGGGATGGCTGTCACTGAAAGAAAAAAGCTGTTTTTTATTCAGAGTGGACAGACTTTTAAGTGTTTTTTGTGTTCATTCTCCCTGTGGAAAGTTTAAAATCTGTTTGTCTCGTTTAGAGTGATTATTGACATCTACAATGTAAAGAGTTAATTATTTGAGCTGTCACACTTCGACTGGTGGGGACCACTGATCCACAGTATGCGCTGTTTTAGTGCAGTAATAACATTCTGATGAGGAAAACCTTAAAGTGAACTGAGTGCAACATAAAGCTGTCATCTCAAGCAGACCCGCTGGTGAAAAAGGCTCAGCAGCAGTCAGGACCACCTGTTTGCAGGAACTGAAACTGGACTTGTCATGTCAGCAGGACGCTTTGACGTGTGGACATCAGTGACAAGCAAATAAGCTCCAGATGCAAAGTCAAAAACATGACAGAGAGACTATTTGACACTAAAATTGGGAGGCAGGCCTGTGATTTATATCAGACAAACAATACAGACTGTCAGTGAAGTTCCAGAGTCAGAGCTGTGTGTGTGTGTGTGTGATGTTTAACAAACTCCACATTTTATATGACCGAGACAAGAACAAAGACAATTATTTTCAGGCTTCACTAAACAACTTTAAAGTCTTTGGAACATTTAAAAAAGAAGCAGAAAATGTGTGGCGCCTTCATGAAGAAAAGACTGAGACCTGAATGACCACAGACTGTCGGGGGGCTAACATTTTATACTCACCAAGAATGGACGAGTTTCTCAACAAAACTAACAAGCCTCGGATTTTAAACGTAACAAATCATTTCTTCTGTGCCTGTTAGATAAAGGTTCTAATAAATGAACCATTTCCAGATTGAAGTTGGTTTGTTTTACATGTTAGAGTCCTAGTTTGTGACAGCGGGGTTGGGACTTACCTTCTTGGGGGGCGTTTGCACGACGCTGTTTTTGAGTGATGTAGTAAATTTTCTGCTGCTTTGTGTACATAACAACAGCGCTCATTTCCTCTGAAACCATAACTTTTTGAACCCTTTTGCATTTCTAAGGATGCCACAATGTGTGAAATGGCACACCACAGACGGCTGCGGTGGATAGCTGTTCTGCATGTGCATGCACAGATCAACTAGCAGAGAGCTGTTCATGCTACTCTCCCTTTTCAACATGTAGCAGCGACCCAACTTCACTGCCGGTCCAAACAAACGTTGTGTATTCACCTTTTTGGATGCAACTGTTTCCATGCTCCAGACTACACTACTGTATGAGTTTATGGGGTAGGAGTTCATAAGTTTTTTTACTTTTTTCCTACTCCTTTTCGAGCATGTTAAGGTATTCTTTCTTGTCAGTAAATAATGATTTTTCTTATTGTGTTTTTTATTTATGTTTTAAACAATTCATCGTTTTTTTTGTTTTTTTTTACTGCTTACTTGTTTGAAATAAAAAAAATAAATTAAAAAAAAGGTCAAAACAAACTGAGAATCTGCATCAGCATATTTTTGTAATATAGCTTTAGGGTCAAGTCCCCCTCCTTTTCTGTGCACATATTCACCAATCACAGCACACAACTAATCTCACAACCTCCCCCTCCAAGAAAGCGCGCCTCACTCAGCACCTACGATAGTTTGGGTCAAAATACAATCATTTTAAAGCTACAGTACGACAGTTCATCATTTCCTGCCTGGCAGGGAAACTACAGCAGATTCAAGGAGCACAGTCATATCCATGTAAACACATTTTTTCATGTTGATTGGCCACAATAAATGTTAAAAAACACTAACACTTCCAGAGATCGCTCTTGTGTAAGCAGGGCCTTGGTAAAGGAGCTAACACCATGAGTGCAGTGGGTTGTTGTATTAATTAATTACTCTGTTAGCAAAGGGAGGCGTTGGAAGCATGAAGTAGCAGTTTTTAATTAATTAAAGGTCTGAGATGATCCAATGAAACACAGGGTGAATCTCTGCTGGTCACAGACTAGTAAGGGTGACCTCTGGATTCCTCTAGATCACAGAGAGCAAATGTGGTGAAGCAGACATGACAGCAGCATGAGCTGAACTTCCAGAGGGCTGATACCTTAAGGCCTCAGCTGTTAGGCACACAAGCAGCCACAAGTGTCCCGCGTGAGTCAGCTGTGAGCAGCTGGAGCTGCCACTCGCTCACACACCTGTTACACACTGCAGATGCACCGATTCATCCCGTCTCCCTGTGAAAAACGGCAGGGACAACAACTATCGACCGCTGCTCCTGTCGTGTTTCTGATGCTTCACTTTGAGGAGACATTTGATCTGAGCTGCAGAAGAGGCCAGAAGCAGACTTGTTCCAAACAACGACGAGGAAGAAGAAAAGTTAGGGATTTCCATCCTAGGACACGGACACAACATGCAGCTATTGTTTACCACAGTTTGGCCTACCAACGGATTCCAACATCTGGCTTCTATTAAAGGGTTTTCTTTAAGGGAGCAGGCTTCTTTCACACTGCACGTCTCCCTTCTCAGCACACACACACACACACACACCAAACAGAAAACAAAGCTACACTGTTGAAGCTATTCTGCCCTTTGAGATGTGCTGGTGTCATGTCACAACAGCTGTGAAAAACATCCAACAGAGTGGCTGAAAACCCAGTTCTTTTCATCTGACCTCAGGTGCTCCTAACAACAGATTGTGTGAGTAAGAAAAAAGCCAGCCCACAATCGTCACAGCTCCGTCATCTTAGTGCTGAAACTACACTCGGCTACTTCCAGACCTTTGGAGGCAACACACAGGAACTCCGCTTTCATGCCACAGGCACGGCACTTTAAGAACCTCAAAAGCATGTTCATCATCACCAGCGATCATGTTACATGAGATTAAAAATAATGGAAAACACGGGTACAAAGAATGCATTGTGCACCAGGCTCCAAGGACACTAAAGAAAAGAAAGAAAGAAGCAGCGTCCTGCAGTTTTCATTCCAGTCATGACTCAGTTCTGTGTCTTAGCTCGGACTCACACAAATCATCACGTTACGCAGAAGATAAGACGTTGGGGCCCTCAGACCTCAGATCTGTTCCAGACTCATGAGTCATGTGTGCCTTCAGCAAGAGCACTGTGACCTTCAACCTCACGTTACCCTCTCAGACGCAAGCCGGCTCAGGGATTAGAAGAAGAAACGTTCAGAGATATTTGCTTTTATACAAGGCTTTTCCCAGTTCTAGTCACTTGTGTGTCACTTCTGACTGCCAGGAAGGACACTTAAGTCAAGAAACACAAATTAGTTATTTACTGCATCTATTTTCACCTGTGAAACATTTTAAAAGACACACTTTGGCATCTTCCCAGCAATAGAAAAAAGGGAAGTTATGCTTCTGTGTCCTGAGACTGATGTAACCCTTTTCATTTTGTCAAGCCTTTGTAATTATTTTAAAGTTAGGCCAAAACTCTGTAGCTACACCACTTATACTGCTCTCATATCACCCTGGTTCACATGTCAGTCAGCTGGCTTCCCCCCCATCCAGTTCAGGACTCAGTTTAAAATCCTCTCCAAAGCTCTGAGTATCCTCGGTCCAGAATCCATCAAGGAGCCTTTTGACCCCTCAGGTCTTCCAACTGTTTCCTGCTCTCAGCTGAGAACATGGGGGGGCAGTAACTGTTCAGGCTGGGATGGTTGCTCATTAACTCAGATTTTCACCACTTTGTACCCTCGTCTTGTACTTAGCTATTTCCATTTCATCCCATGTATTTCTGCGTCTTCTTCCAGGGTTAAGTTAGGGTTAGGGTAAGAATCAGGAGTCAGAGGTTAGGGTTAGGGGTCAGAGGACAGGGCTAGAGATTTGATAAACAGAGGGGATGCTTTAAAAACTGTCCTGCACCCCCCACTCCCCACCCCCCCTGACTTTGCCTGATGAATTCAGAACTGAATAGGTCTTCACCACTTAAAGTCATTTGGATGTCGTGCACGAGCACCACGTGGCCCCGTCCCTCCAGCAGTGTTGTGAGGTCAGAGAAGAGTCTCTGTTGCACATTTATTTCAAACAGAACAGACTTAATCCTGAGTTCAACTGGTGATTTGTCAACTCTGAAACCGAGAAAATGAAGTTTGAACCTTCTGTTAATTTGTCTGAGTTGAGAGGAAAAGAGCTGATCAAACTTTGAGATGAAATTTGGTCTTTTCTTTTTTTTTTCAATAAAAAAGTTTTGAATTTTGGCCCCTGGTGTAAATGAGTTGGACTCCCATTAAGTAGAAAATTTCACAGTTTTAATGAGAACTTATGGTCTGAAGAGACTCGTGAGATATCAGACAAAAGACACACTGGTCAGTTAGGTTTGTGGCAAAAGTTTCTTAAAAATAAAATTTAAAAAAAAAACTATTTTTTTAGGTTTTAGGTTTAAGCTAAAAACAATGTGTTTAACAGTTATTACCACATAAACTTCAGGTCATTATCTGCAAATTTATACAGTTAAAAAGTTAACCATTTTTGTGTTGGTTAAGACAGATTGGTTCTGGCAGCCATCTTGAATGGATGGACTCTAAAAGATAATCAGTTGTAGATGTATTAAACTCAGTGATTACTTTAAGTCTTTCATTAAAACCTGTCCAGTTGCTCGGATATATTTGCTAACACTACAGACAAACAAAAACACACACCAACATGGGCAGCAGGACATAACTATGAGCAATTTTTTGGCCCACCTGTAAATTCATTTCAGGCACAAAAGAGAACAGACGCATTCTGACCAAATCTGCAAAAACACAAAGTGGCTGAAATACAAATGAACCCTTCGGTCTTTGGGGTCCCAGGCTGGGAGGTGCTCTCAAATCCCTGCCAAACTCAGAATTATTTTACCCACACAAAGGGTTTTCAAGTTAAGGTGCAGGGGGTTGGCGCAGTAGTGATTTTTAAGTGCCTTAAAACAAAGGCAACATCTTACTGACTCCATCTTTCAGGTTAAAACAAAAAGCTCCAAAAGAACCGAGGTCTGGCAGGTTCTGATGTTCCACGCCGAAGCTGAACCCTCTTCAGGTCTGACTCGAGCAGCAACACTGTCAGAGCATAATGTACAGCACGTCACCATGATCAGGTAAAAGGCATAAAATGTAGCTGGTGCTATGATCTTCCTAACTCTGAGTTAGACACAGGACTGCTATATTTAAACACTCAGCTTTCAGCTTGAGTTGGGCTACCAAATTAGCAATGTGGGCTTTGAATGATCCAAGTATTTCTAATGTCAAACAGCTCTCTACTTTTTCCTTGTGGAGTTAAAACTGATGGGATGTTCCCTAATAACTGTCTCTTATTAGAAAATATCATGAGGTCAGTTTTGTTTCCATTTAAAACTAGTTTAAGTTTTTTGCATACGAGACTGAACAATATAATAGTATATAATTCTTTGTTGCTGCTTGGGTTTTTATATTAAACTTTACAACTTTTAATAGCTATAATATAAGTAACATTTAGTCAGGTTAATGGATTTTCTGAACTCTAAGTTAGTTTTTGGGTCAGAATTAGGTCCATCCATCCATCCATTGTCTTCCGCTTATCCAGGGTCGGGTCGTGGGGGCAGCAGCCTAAGCAGGGAGACCCAAACTTCCCTCTCCCCAGCCACTTGGGCC
>NC_051448.1:22463422-22470708 GCF_001649575.2 Kryptolebias marmoratus | reverse complement strand
CGGGCTGTGCCCGGCCGGGCTCCATGGGTGAAAGCCCAGCCACCAGGCACTCGCCAACGTGCCCCACCTCCAGGCCTGGCTCCAGAGTGGGGCCCCTGTGACCCGCGTCCGGGCGAGGGAACACTGTGTCCCACAAAAACACTGTGTTTTTGGGTCAGAATTAGGTTAAACATGATATTGTGCTGGTTAGTGAAGGGACTGGATAAAACAGGAACTCAACTGGAAACTAAAGATGGGAAGAAATGTGTCCGTGTTTGGTTTCCCATTTGAAAAATAAAAATAAAAAGGGAAAAAGCTTTGTGGGCAAAAACAGATGATCATAAAGTGGCATCGAATAACCTGCATCTATCACCGGCGCTGAAAGATAATCCTGGTCTTCTGTGTGGGAGTCCCTGAACGCAGCACAAACTGCTCCTCTTTGGACCCGAACCCGACAAGATTCAGTCTGAAACAGGCTGACACGATACCAACTACTCGGTACCAGCTGCCCTGGACCCGGTTTATCCCACAGTTGCTGTGAAGAACAGCTCAGGTGAAGATATTTAGCTAACAGTGAGTTCTCCTCGCGCTGCCTCTCCGGTCTTTAATCACACTTAAAAACATTAATTCACCCTGAAAACACCGAAAAGCCTCTTACCTCATGGTAGAAGCGTCTTCAGGTCAAATATATCACACACGACGAACGAAGCGCGGTGTAATGTTGTCTTCACCCAAAAAGAAGGAGGGGAAAAAGTTCGGGCGCTCAGCTCGGCTCAGCTCGGTTCTGAAGGTGGCCAAATGAATGGGGACTCACTCCGCGACGGCGTAAGAGCAGGTTTCACAGTTCGCAGGCTGTCCAGCACGAGTACAAAAAAAGGAAAAGAAAAAAAATGGGATTTTTTTTTAGGAAAGAACCAGTCTACATGTTGTAGAGCATCGCGGCTGCGCGGCTCCGCGGCTGGTGTTGAGTCCGATGAGAATGAAGTGGAAGTCCGCAACGTGCCTCCAGGTTTGACGCAATCAGACGGAGGGATGATGGTCTGCTGCCTGCAACACGGCTGCGTTCACGGACCGCAGGAAACCCTGACTGAAACTCCTTCTTACTTTAGATAAATTAGTTTTTTCTGAACTCAGCCTTTGGTGAATGTGTGTATGTATTCACACACACAAAAAGGCATTTTCTGCTGTCCTTTGAGTGTCTAATGTTTGCTAAAATTTGATGAAGTAACTTAATCTGATTTGTTAAAGCCATAAAAGCAACCTACTTAAAAGTTAAAAGGACCCAAACATTAGCTAAAAGCTAACTCAGGTAAAATTCTACTTAAAAGCTAAAAGCAGCAAAACGTTAGCTGAACATAACAGAAGGCTAGCTAAAAGTAGCAAAGGGGTAGCCGAAAGCTAAATTAGCAAAAAGATTGTGAAAAGCTAAAAGTAGCAAAATCCTAGATAAAAGTAATAAAGGTTAACTAAAAGTGGCTAACTGTTAGCTAAAGCTAAAAGTGTCAAAAGACGAGCTAGAAGCTAAAAGTGGTAAAAGGATGGCTAAATGTTAAAAGTAGCAAAAGACTAGCTAAAACATTAAAGTAGCAGATCTGTAGTTTAAAACTAAAAGTAGTATAAGCTAGCTAAAAGCTAAAAATGGTAGAATGGTAGCTAAAAGCTCAAAGAAGCAAAATGTTAAGTAGCACAAGATGACAATAAAGCAAACATGCTGAAGCAGGTTTCAGAGAAATGTTTTTGAAGGAATCTCCATGTATTTCTATGGGGAAGTATCTGTAAATAAAGTTAAATGTTTGAAAAAAATTAATAAAGTTACAAAACCCAAAAGTCCTAGCACCCATCTCCCGAACAAGCTGAATGGCTAAATGTTAAATCAGCATTCACACAACAGAGACTCCCGTAGGCTCTACAGATAGCTAGATGGTGAGAATATAAGTTTTTGGTTAACGTGTTTTTCAGTGTAGACAACAGATGTAGGAGTTTAAACGGAACTATGAGAACTTGTCTAGAAGCCTGCGTCGCGCGCGCCCTCTGAAGCTTGTAATTCCTCACGGTACTCGAATGCATCACTTGACGCAGCCCGTGGGACGTCGCACGTACAGGTTGCCTCTGACAACTGAATTAGATTTCTGTGCGAGTTGGTAGACATCAAAGAAGAAGCGCGTGAAGTTGTTTTATTTATTAATTTATGATGGGTTTGTGTGTCCGTCTGTTAGCAAAACATCCTATGAACCCTCGACAGATTTTAATAAAACTTACAGAAAGTTATCACTGGCAACATCTGCAACTGATTAATTTTTGCAGTCAACCCGATTCAAGATGGCCACAACAGTCAACTAACCTTAGAAATTACATAAATGGCTATAGCTCAGTTTTGCAGATATTGAACTAAATTCCGATGAGGTAGTAGCTGAGAGTCATTCTGAACACGTACTTTGAAGATCCCCCATTGTATTGTGCAGAGTGTAACATTATTCTCATATTTTCACTAAAGCAACTACATTTCTCAACATATTAAGATCTTAGTCTAAAACTCTGAAATTAAAGGCAGCGGGTGGTATGCATCCCTTTAAGGCAGATTAAATCAATGGTGATTAACAGGCTTCTGTAGAACAAGAAGAGGTCATTTAACCTCTGAATCAGGTGTGTTGGAGTAGAGAAACATGGAAAACATGCAGGATAGTGGCCCTGAGGACCAGGATTGGCCACCCCTGCTTTAAGGAATGATAGATCTTTAAGTTATTTATTCATGTAAATCAGAACTAAAGTAAATAAGTCACTTTGTTATTATTTGTACGTTTATGGGCCTATGTGAGGGTTCTATCTCTAAGTTACATGAGCTGATCAGAAAGTCTAAAATACACACAGGTCACCATTTGGTGACTGACTCAGCTGATGAGTCTTCTGCTCACCACCCACTTGCCCTCAGCTCCGTCTCTGTCACATCTGAAGCCATGAACCGGTGACTTAAATGTCACTGAATTAGAAGGAAATCAGGCTTGTTTTACCAAAATATCTCATAAACCACTACTGATGTTTTATTTTAACAAGAGAAAAGTAATCATTGGATGTAAATTTATAACTGATAAATCTTTGGAGTTTAAGATGGCAGCCAGAGATCGTCAACGCCAGCCAACACAAAAATGGCTCTAACTCAGTCACTTTTACAGATATTGAGCTAAAATTTGACATGGTAGTAGCTGAGAGTCATTAACAACACATACTATTAGGGTGAGATCGCAACCTGGCATGAAACGTAGCAGGAGATATGTATTCCCTCACAGATTGCTAGGTCTTTAACTCAAGTCTTCTGAGTTTACCTTCTGTCCTGATAAGTCAAGATAAAAGAAATTGTCCTGAAAAGGTGCACATATTCTGTTGCTCCAGCTCTACCAGCTTGTTTGTATTTGTATTTGTCAAAGTGTGTCTTTAGGTTCTGGTACACTTACGGTCTGTGCCTACTGGAAACAACCTTGGACTCCCATGAAAGACTCAGAATCAATAATTATCATACTGTCCATGTTTTAGGAGGGGAGTGTGGAGGCAGGGGAGTCCTCACATCCAGAGGAAACCCAATCAGACCCACAACTGTTCTGTTCTGTTCTTGGCCGTGTTTTATTATGCTTTATTTGTTTACCTTACATTGACTTTTGAACACATATAGTGTTTTTTTTCCCCCTTGCTATGCTTATTCAGCTTTTTACTACTTTTAAAAGTTTCTGTCCTGCAAAGGTGTTTGTCAAGTATAAAATCCTGGTTGTCTGATAACTTTCTCCAGCTAAATGAGAAGAAAACAGAGGTCCTTATTTGTGCTACGGACAGGTCAGTCACTTGTTGGACACTTGGTTTCACTTTCCACAGACATTAAAAACCTGGAATGACTTTTGATGGTAAGCTATCATTTGACCCATATATCACAAGTGGGTTTTTTTTTCATTTAAAAAATATCAATAAAACAGTGTGCTATGAATTCCACTGTGGAGATGGAAGTAAATCTTTACTTTTATAGCACCTTCTTTAAACCAATCAACCAATTTACATCAACTAATATACTATAAAAGCATTCCCAAACAATCACAAAATAAAAGAGAAGCAACAAATGAGACAGAACAAAAAGAGTAAAACAATGCAAAAACATGCAAACTAGAGAAATTGTATTTTCTGTGAAAATGCTGAAATTTGCTGACGATGCTGAAACTGAGTTGGTAAAGCTAAAAGAAGCAAAACGCTAGCTAAAAACTGAAGGTAGCAGAAGGCCAGCTAAAATTTAAATCTAGTAAAAAGCTAGCTGATAGCTAAAACACTAGGTAAAAGCTTGTAATAGCAAAATGCTGGGTAGAAGCAGCAACTTGTTAGCTAAAAGTAGCAAAAACCTACCTAAATGCTAAAAGTAGCATGGGAAGACAAAAACAGAGCCCGTTTACAGAAGCAGATGTCAGAGAGAACAATGTTTTTGGAAGGAACTGAAGAGACCTTAATATGTTTTACGCAGAAAAAAAAATTAAAAACAAAGTTAGAATTTTAAAAAGTATAAAAATGTCAAAATCCAAAGGTTGTCCTGAATGAGCTGAACATTTTGATATTAAGAATGGCTAAAATAGAAATAAGTATGCAGAAGTAGATAAATTGCAAAAATGCACAAAAAGAATAATAAAAAAAAATCAAGAAAACAAAAATGTGAATGCTGAATCAGCATTCACACAATGATGCAACAGTTAGATGTAAAACTGATGTTGAACTCAAAAGCATTGAATCCTGAATTTTACCGGCAGCCAGTGTACAGAAATAAATGTAATCTGCTTTTATCTAATTATCTTATTTTATTATTACAGTGATTTATTTTTGTCTTTTATATAACATAAAAGACAAAAATAAATCACTGATGTATACAAAAATTCACTTCTAGTTATTAGCAAATATGATTTTGCACTTTTACAGAGCTCCACAGAAATTTAAAAATGTATTTTATGTATTTTAGGGATTTACTGAGCTCTGCCTCTGTGTTTGACGCCGCATACATAAAAATATCTGAACTTTATCTACCCTCTTGTGGACAGGAATGATTTGAAACCTTATCAGAGCACTTTTTCTAATTATAGAAGAAGAGTACCAATACTATTACCTTTGTACAAATCTGAGGTATTTCATTGAACTTCTTATTTAAGATATATTTTTTCCACTGCACCAAATTTTAAAAGAAATACTTTTTAGTCCACCTAATTTGGATCACTGCTGTGATCTGAAAATATTTTTGAAGTTGACCGAAGAATAACCAACAGAGGGCAATATGATGAATTGTGTTAATCATCTGAAAGTGAATCACTTCCGGATCTGTGACTGCAGCTGTATTCAAAACAAAAGTCTGTTGGAGTCCAGTGAGACTATTTAGAAACGTACAAGCAATTGCGTACAAGGTACTTAAATACAATTTTGAAAGGATGGTCACATAAGAATAATTGTTTATTTTATTAGAATTAATAAAAATGTGTCTGTAAACTAACGAATGTAAGTTTGTTTTTAATCGACTGAGTTACTACTACGTGTGTGCTTTTATTCTGAAAATCTGTTAGTCACGGGGTTTCTGTATCCGCTTCTCTTCATTCTGATTGGCTGAGCTCGGACTGCTGCTGATGTGGTGTTCTGAATTTAGCAAGTGTGTTCTCAGCTGATTTAAACAGGTCTTTCGGCACAACAGTAACGTAATTTAATTAAAATAATGCCTTACTATCAGACTTGGGAGGAGTTCGTTCGTGCGGCGGAAAAATTGTATCTGGCGGATCCCATGAAGGTGAAAACATTATTTTTTAAAGTACAAAATGAGTTAGCAGGTTAGCATCCTGAGCGTGTTTTGGGCGCTGACTTTGTTTTAGGGAATAATCCTTTAATTGTTGTTTCTTCCAGGTCAGAGTGGTTCTGAAGTATCGACACTGCGACGGCAACCTTTGCATAAAAGTCACGGATAATGCTGTGGTGAGCAAAAGGATAAAAGTGTAGTAAATTGTCTTTAAACTGAACGAGTCAGATTGTTTAATTTTAGTGTTAAAATCTAGACTGAAGTGGTGTTTTTTTAAACTTGGCAGATTGATTTGTAGGAAGGCTCTTAGTCTGAGCGTATTTTTAATGTAACACGTGTATGTCGTAGTTGGCCCTTGGAGTTAGTTTCGTGAATGACTCTCAACTACGACCACTTCAGATTTTAGATCAGTATCTGTAAAACTGACCAACCTGTAGGCGTTTTTATGTCGGCTAATGTTGATTAGCTGTGGCGGCCATTTTGAATTGGGTTGACTCCAAAAGGTAATCAGTTACAGATGTTTGTACAATGATTACTTTGCTAGTTTTATTAAAATTTGACATGTGGTTTATGAGATACTTTAGTAACACGCATGGGTTGTTTGACTCTATTATATAGATCATGATTATTCCTATGCATGGACAGATAACAAAACAATAGTTTGCAACATATATTTTTTTCTGTGTATCTTTAGAATTATTTAGGAGCAGCAATTAAGTTGCAGAAATTTTAGGCAACAGTTGTTACACTCCCTTCCAAATAATTACAAAAAGAAAACTTTTTACTGACAGATTTCTAATGTTGTTCCCAGTTTTACTATATACATAATTTGTTTGTTTTGTTTAATTGTTTCCTATATTTGAAGTGAGGTTTTTATCAGATAATTTGCAACAAAAAACCATTGATTCTGAGAAAAACAAAAACATTACATAGAAGTTAAAAATTGACTTACTATATTTGAACACCTGAATTCTGACTCCCACAGATTAGTTTTGGGACTAATCCGGCAGACCTGTCTACAGAATCAGTTTCTTCCATTCCAGCCTTTCCACCACCATGGCAGACCTAAGACTTGTTAATTAATATTATTATCCTTTATTTAACCAGGCCATCGAGATCCCAGATCTCTTTTTCAAGAGTGGCGTGGGCCTGATGGCAGTCTGACATGCATGTTTTTAACAAGAGAACCAGAGAAAACCCACGCAAACATGCAAACTCTACACAGAAAAACCCCAGGTTCAACCCGGGGCTTGAACCCAGGACCTTCTTGCTGTGAGGCAACAGTGCTAACCACTAAGTCATAATGGACTTCAGGGACAACCACCTCTGTGACCTCAGCACCGGAGATTGGAGAGTCCGACCCAAAGGCCTCAGGCTCTGCCTCCTCAATGGAAGACGTGCCGGTAGGATTGAGGAGGTCTTCGAAGTATTCGGCCCACCGACCCACAACGTCCCGAGTCGAGGTCAGAAGCACACCACCCCCACTATAAACAGTGTTGGTGCTGCACTGCTT
>NC_051448.1:22455988-22462105 GCF_001649575.2 Kryptolebias marmoratus | reverse complement strand
AGGTGGTGAGCCCATGGGAAGGGGGACCCACGTATCCTCTTCGGGCTGTGCCCGGCCAGGCTCCACGGGTGAAAGCCCGGCCACCAGGCGCTCACCAACGTGCCCCACCTCCAGGCCTGGCTCCAGAGTGGGGCCTCGGTGACCCGCGTCCGGGCGAGGGAACACTGCATCCAAAACTGTTATTCTTCATAAGGGGTCTTTGGGCTGCACTTCGTCTGGCCCCTCACCTAGGACCTGTCTGCCTTGGGTGACCCTACTAGGGGCATGAAGCTCCTAACAGATTAGCTCCTAGGATCATTGGGACACTCAAACCCCTCCACCATGGTAAGGTGGCAGCCCAGGGAGAGGGAGGTCAGGAGTGTCTGATGATAATCTGTGTGCCATGTGGACAAATAACTAATCTGTGGGAGTCAGAATTCTGGCGGGGTTGTTTGGAGATCAAATATTTGTTTCCCTCAATTATTTGCAAATCAATTTAGAAATTTTAACCAATCTGTTTTTGCTAAATTTGAGGTTTTTCTTTCTCTTTGTTTAAATAAAACTGCCATCAAAATTAGACTGTTCATTTCTTTAGGCAAGAAAACTTAATATATCAGTAGGAGATCAAATTTTAGATCCCCCACAGTATATCTCAGATATGAGTCAAGATGTGACTGGTATATACTGTGGAAACCTACAAATGTTCCTGAAGGAGCTGAAACTAGTTGGCAAACTGCATTCATGTCAGTCTCCTAAATGTCTTTCTTAATTTCCTGACAGAAGTGTGCAGTCCTGTTGTGCAACAACTTGTTTTCTCGTCACAAAGTTGTCGTGGTTGTCTTCAACCAGTCTATGGAGCGCTAGATCTTTATTTTAACACCTGCCTGGGAGCTCTCCTCTGACAGAAAACATTAGCTAAAAGCTAATAGTCCGGGTTAAAAAAAACCCACACTGATTATTACTAATAATTATTGAGAAACTTGTCCAAATCAATTTCTTTGATTAAAATATGTAGTCCAGTAGTTTAAATCAGCGGTCCCCAACCTTTTTAGCTCCACGGACCGGCCTTTAAAGGTGTGGCAGATAAATACAACAAAATAAAATGATACGACCGGCATGAAAACGGGGTTATTTTTAAAAACATAATAAACGTAAATCCAACGTGTCCTCACAGCTTTGTTAGTTATGTCCTGGTGTTGCGTTATCATCATGAATAACACCCTCTCCTCCCCCTGATGTTCTCTGGTCAATATGGCGATGTTTAAATATGTCCTTTAATATAAGATCCACCACAAATATAAAGTGCACAAAGAATACAACTCACCATAACGCTGAATCAGTGGGAGTGCTGTCTGTTTCTCAGTACCAAGATGATCCCATGTAAAGCTTCAGAGAGGTTTGATTTTACTCATTTTACTAGCTTGTGGGTCTGTTTTTAGCGGTAACGTATCAGGTGACCTAGGTAAGTGTTTTGACACGCATCAAGAGTGAGTCATAGATGGATGTAGTGGAGAGAATCTGGTCAGTTTAAAAAAAAAATGTAATTCGGACTCTGAAAATAAATAAAATGGAAATACTGTAAGTTAATTATTCTTTCTGTGCGGCCCAGTACCAAATGACCCATGGACCAGTACCAGTCAGGGGATTGGGGACCTCTGACATACAACCAAGAATGCAGTTTTGTAATCCGTGCAAACAAAAATTAGCTGAGATTTTCAAGAATTGATCACTCGGTACGCAGCCACTTGGTTGCAAACTCTCAGAACTCAGTGAGACTGCAGCTGAAAATTCACACCTTTTCTCCCCATTTTCACAAAATTTCTAGTCACCAGCTAGTTTCCTAACAATTGTAGCCTATTGAGATACCACCTTAAAAAACAAATGACCTGTGTTTTTATGGTATACTTGAAATATACTTGCCTGTTTAAGTGGTTGACTTTTTGGTACTGTTATTTCCAGTTTCTGTCAGGCCAAGCTTTGCAGCTGTGACATGCTTTTTGTTTGCACAAGTTACCAGTCGTCAGAAAAGGGCAGAATAACCCCCTCCGTGTATGACCAAACTGTTCACATACTCACTTAAATCTCTGGTGTTCATGAAAAATGTTCTGAACACTTCGAGCTGGTTTCACTCAGGAACATTTGATAGAAACCATTGGAAAGACTTGAACCAACCAATCCTTTGAAGGTAGAGATTGTGATCTGAAACCTTTTTCTGCTAATTATCACAGCCATCTTTCCATTTCTTCCTCAGATGCCTGTAGCTTGCTGCTTTTTTTCTTAACTAGTAAAGGAGAAAAGTCTGTCATTGTTATATTGGACTAAAAATTGAAACACTGAAATTAAGAGATTTCTAATTCAAAAGTAAACTCATATTTTTTTGAATTATTAAGCATTTTAAATAATAATCAACAGTGTGCAGGGCTAGAGTACAGTATGATGATGAAGACTTGTACAGATGCTTTGGGTCATTGTCTAGGAGCAAGATTACAAAGAAAAAAACTAACTCCTCCTTTCTGGTGATCCTGGAGCATGTATATAACATGTTTTTCAATTTGTCAAAGTGAATGTATCTGTTGTACAAAAAATTCTTAAAAGGTTAGAAAACCGATGTTTGATGGCTGCCTTTTAATGCAGTTTGACTGACATTGTGGCGTTGCTGGCTTCATTTAGTGTCTTTGTCTGCCCTCAGTGTTTACAGTACAAGACAGACCAGGCCCAGGATGTGAAGAAGATCGAGAAGCTCCATGGAAAACTGATGAGACTCATGGTGTCCAAGGAGACGCACAGCAGTGCCATGGAGACAGACTAAAAGGCCCTGGAACCTGAGTTTTTGGGTCGCCCGGACTGAGATCAGTGGACATTGTTGTTGAGAGCACAGAGGCATCAGAGTGGGATGTGGAGTCTGAGAGAAAATGTTTGTGAAGAGGGAATGTGGTGAGAGTTATTTGGTTGCCTACGTCGATGGATACCATCAGAGAGGTGGTGTCTACATTTACTGTATACATTTGATCCTCTGAGGATTTTGGTTTATTTCCTTTCAGTCAGATAAAATATCATTCTGCTTTTCCTTTTCAGAGAGTTTAATGTGCCTCTGAAGCTGTTACTGTAAAGTAAGCTCAGTGTAGGTGGCTGAAATGATTAAGGAACTATACAACAGGAAAAGTAAAAGTAAAAGGGCATGTGGGGGTTGGAGAAAATCTGAAGCTGATTGTGATGGGTTTGAATGAGTCTGCATTTATATTCTGTTTTAAAGAGGCACAAAATGAGGACAGTTAGGACATTTTATGTCTGTATACCAGTGTTTGGTTGTATTTCAGTGCTGCTGTTTGTTTTTTTTTATTTGTGCCACATGAATGAAATAGACCCCGTCTACTCCAGCAAGGACAAAGGAAAACACTCACACCTCTATATGCCATTTCAATACATGATTCATAAATGTTTATTTTCCTCTGGTACAACTAAAACCTTTTTTCAGCTCAGTTTTGTGTGCTCATTGAGATTCTTGATATTTATGGTCACATGAGGGTTCTGCATAGTACAATTTAAACTTTTAAGAAAGGTATCAAACTGTGAGAAACAAACATATTTGATTATTAAATTAGGCACAATTACAGTCTTTTTCTTAAATCACTGTTGATTGAAAAGATTTCCTTTTGTTGGTAATCGCTCTGTTATTCCACCAGGTGACACAAACACACACGCACACACTGAACTCTTAGTATATAGAGGCATAATGAATTGGGTTGAGAAGGGAGCTGGTCTCCAATCCTGGTCCTCAGGGCCACTATCCTGCATGTTTTACTTGTTACCCTGCTCCAACACACCTGATTTGAAGCAATGGGTGATTAACAGGCTTCTGCAGAACATGAGGTCATTTAACCACTGAATCAGTTGTGTTGGAGCAGAGAAACAAGTAAAACATGCAGGATAGTGGCCCTCGAGGACCAGGGTTGGAGACCCCTGCGTGAGTTTCACTTCTTGACAGTTTGTGGATATTATTGGTTCTGGAGAGACCATAGATCAACCCCGATAGTCAAAAGAGACGTCAATCAAAATAGGAGAGCCTGCACAGCCATTTTATATATTATTATATTCACAAATATTTTTTTTTTACCTCCGTTGTTATCATTTTTACTACCAGAGATTTGTATTAAGTTAATATATCTAATCTAAGTTCATCTGTTTCTCCAGATAAAATTATTAATTACATCATTTACTTTCCTAATAGTTTTGAGAGAAACATAAGAATAAGGTGGAAATATTATATTACCTTTTGACAATAAAATTCTTCCTTTTATGGAAGCACATTTCCACCACATTAATAATAATAAAAAATCTAGGATGTTTAGCATCTCAAAGTATGACTTCCCGTAAATAATAATGAGACGGGTTTCTATAGTCTAGATGGATTTTTAAGAAACATGTCTTCATAAACTTTTCTCCGTGTTTGTTACATGTAGTTTGCAGAGTTTGATCTGCTCCTGCTGGTCTAAAACACTACATATCCCATCATGCTTTGCTCGCGTGCAGGTCCAAAGACGAACTTTGTTGTTCTGGTCCGTTCAGCTGAATATTGCCTCCGTCATTAAAGCTACAGGACAGCTGTAGGCCGGCGAGGAGGAGTCCCACCACAACCAGAACCAGAACCCGAGTCCCGTCGTGGAGCAGCCTCTACAGGTAATTTCAGTAAAACCTTTGGCTCATTAAAGGCTTTAGCTGCTAATGGAGCACACAGATGTGGGAAAGTGAAGGCTTTCAGATGTGCAGCTTGACTCTGAAGAAACAAAACAAACTGCGTCGGGAAAACTTGCTCAACACAAACAACATGGCGCCTTGTTTTCTATTAATCAGCTGATTGCGAACAGGTGGTCGACACCTGAGCACATTATTGTCCCGAGCAGAGCCGCTTGTTCCAGAAAACCGAGAGCAGGTCAGCGAACTGCCTCAGTCAGCGGGAAGCTGTTTGATTTGATTTGTTTCAAAGGGACAGTAAGGTATCAAACAGTATTACTGCATCACACATCAACAGAACTATGTTAGAGTTAGCTCAGCTCATTTTTATCTGTTGTCCTCTGGCAGGTTTAAAAAATAACACAATTCGTTGAAAAGTTCCGTAAAATAACACATGATAGACATTACAACTATAAATCACACAAACTTGGCTGGGCATATATCATAAACGAGTACAAGAGTGGTTTAACCAACGTTGTAAGTTTTGTTTTAAATTTTGAAGAATTGTCACAGCGTCTTCCATGTCCTGGTAGTTTATTCCATGAATTTGGTCTTCTCATTGAAGCCACCTTTTGCCCAAATTCCCTTCTCCGTCGTCATATAATAACCCAGTGTCCTCTAGTTTGAGATCTGGGGTTTATTCTGGCATTACACTTCTGAATAGAATAACTTAATGGTGGGGAAGGGGCAGCCCCATTTAAAATATTTAAAACCACGAATGGGTCACTGAACATGTGTTTCGTGGTTTGACGAACTTAAATGAACGTTAACGTTGATGTTTGGGTGAGAAAATCCCTGTCATGCTCTCCGTCCCTTCAACCAGCTGGTCAGACACATAGTAACACTGTTGTTTCAGTCAGTGCCTCCACCGTTTCTCGAAGCTCGCAGCCAGTGACAGTGTTGCGTCCCAGCTTTGGGTCACGTGCACAAACCAACGTGCTTACTGTGTTTGACTGTGCCAAACTGAAGCGGAGGCTGTAAAACTGCACAACAGATGTAGATCTAATATCTACTTCTTGAAAGTTTCATTAAAATTCATCCAGTGGTTATTGAAATATGTTGACAATGGATACACAAACACACACAAGACATAGGCAAAGGCAAAAAACATTATCGTCTGCGTTCACTCATGGGATAGATCATTGACGTAACAATTGCCCCTTTCACACGGACCCTAAAGATCCCGGCTCCACTCTACTCGGCTCGCTCACATCTGCATTTTTTCGAGGTCAGCCCTGCTTCGGAGTCGGGCCAGCCGGGCCGGTCTTGCTTCGTGGGCGGCGCAAGCTTAGCTCCTGTTCACTCATTCCAGATGCAAGCATAAAGAGCGAAGGTAGGAATATAAACAACAGTGTTAGCTTACCCTGCAACGTTTATGCCGTCTGTTTCGGTAGCCACCCCACCCCC
>NC_051448.1:22408213-22455973 GCF_001649575.2 Kryptolebias marmoratus | reverse complement strand
CCGCGGCCCCGCCCCCCGCAACATGAGGAGGCATTCCTCTGCTACCGACCAAACTGGCCGGTGTGAATGTGATGCATTCTTTATAGAGCCGAGCCGAGTAGAGTGGAGTAGAGCCGGACTTCTGAATTAGGGGCCGTGTGAAAGAGGCAAATGACTTTTTGTTTTATAGGATTTGTTGATGTCCCGTCTGTTGTCTTCCTAACAGCTGTCTCTGTTCAGACACATCATGTTGATTGAGCTGATGGTTGCTCTGGTGATCGGAGGACTGATCGTCTTCCTGGTTCAGAAGAGCAGGAACCAGGTTCTGAAGACAGAGGATGGCTGGTGGGGGGCTGGAGCCCCTCCTGATGCTGAGGAAGATGTCACCATCCGAACGTTTAGAGTTACCACCAGCGATGAGGAGCTGGAGGTTAGGTTTCCTCTTGGAATGTCACACAGGATTGAGACTCCACAACATGTTCTCCTGACTCCCCATCCACTGTCCTTCTGTTCTCCATCCTCTCTGTCAGGACCTGTACTGGAGGATAGACCAGACTCGACCTGTTCCCTCACTGGAGGACAGCCAGTTTCATTACGGCTTCAACTCTCACTATCTGCAGAAAGTGGTCTCCTACTGGAGAAATGATTTTGACTGGAGAAGACAGGTGTACAAACTCAACCAGTACCCTCACTTTAAAACCAACATCGAAGGTGGGACTGCACAGCAGACACATTTCTAAAGAAGAAACAGAGTTGTTTCTGACTTGCTCTTACCTTATAACTTCTATGCAGGCATCGATGTCCATTACCTTCATGTAAAGCCCAAGAAGGTGCCTGAGGGGACTAATTCTATTCCATTAATAATGGTTCATGGCTGGCCCGGCTCCATCTATGAGTTCTATGGGATGATTCCTCTTCTGACAGAACCATCAGAAACAGAGGACCTTGTGTTTGAGGTGGTGTGCCCCTCCATACCAGGCTATGGCTTCTCTGAAGCTCCACAGAAGAAAGGTGAGGGTGGGAAGTAATAAAACCGCATGTTGCAGGGGGTTCAAAAGCAGCTGGTGAAAATTCAGCTGCGTTTTTGCCAGCTACTTTTCGTTGATTGACCAAAAATATTTTGCAAACTTTTACCTGGAGGATTCCCTGTGTTATCCCCGATTATTTTTGTTGATCCATGGGCGCAGCCATCTTTGAGCAAGCAAGCGAGCGCCACCTGATTGGACAAGAGTTCTCATTTATCTGCTGAGACTTCTGATTAGTCGATGTTGGAGTTGTGACATTGCATCTTTTTCCAGGCAGGGGATGACAGATGCTAGAATGTCTGAGAAAAAAAAATGGTTGGATTCTACCAATCAAAAGAATTCCAAGACAATCTATTCTGTTTTTATTCAAATCTATTTTTAAGGGATTACTTACTTTCTACTTATTATAGAGATTACGGGGGTCCAGGTTCTGTTTGTTAACCTCTGGATATGGAGCACCATCTGTTGAAATACAGTTCTTTATTCTGAGTGTAAAACAGTATCAGCAGGATGTTACACCCATTTTTGGACAATTTATTTGTAAATGCAACAATGTGTGACACTCATCACTGAAATGTAGGATGAATGACATTTTTCTGACATGCCTGCCCTCTTGCTGTGAAGCAGTGCAGCAGATTTCTCCTCTTCCTCAGTTTCTTCTCCTAACACACAGCTTAACTGGCTTTTAGGCCCTCATATTTCATGCTGTGTGTTTTTTGAGAATCCGACACTCTTTGGTCTTACAGTTATTTCTATAAACATGAAATTAGTTCTCACTAAATGCTGAAAATGTGCAAAATGTGCAAATTGTGTCACTTTAGAGATGTTGGCTTGGTAGCGCAGTTTGAGGTGAACATCAGCCTCTGTGTTGGACGAAATCCAAATCTACAGTTTCTTGTTGAATCACTAAAGGTTTGTGAGATAGCAGTCAGGCTTGTACACAGGATAGAAAATAATGTAATGTGAGGGATTTACAGCTCTTAATAAATAGAGAAAAAGAAAAGTAAAGTGCATCTGGAAAATTTTGTGTTACCAGGTTGGTTCCACTGCTCTGTCTTCCTAAATATAAAAATGAGAATTTGAACAAAAACTACAAAAACAAAATAGTGATCATTTGAACATCCGAGAAACAAAAGACATAACTCTAAGTAGAAAATAAACAACCATTAACCTAAATCATTAAGAAAAGGTAAAACTTGCAACTAAGCTCCATAACAACACCCATTGTGGCCCCCATGAGGTCAGTGTTAAAAAAACAACTACAAACTAAAGCAGAATTAACAGAAAATGCAGCAACAGCAACATTTTAGGCTTAAAGTACATAAAGTGTCATTGTTACAGTACCTGTCAGTAACTGTCATGTTCACTGTTTTAATCTTGCAGTCATAAAAAGGCTCCTGGATGTTTTCTGTGGGAACTTTTCACAACAAACTGTTTTAACTTCTTGTGCATAGGCTGTCACAAAAAAACAGATTTAGTTTGAATTCCTTTTGTTGTTTTTTTTACAATGTCCAAAACACATGTGAACAGGTTTCGATTCAGTTTGTGCTGCACGCATCTTCCACAAGCTGATGAAGCGTCTGGGCTTCCAGCAGTTCTACGCTCATGGAGGAGACTGGGGCTGGCTGGTTACCACCAACATGGCTCAGCTGGAGCCCAAGTACGACATACACCAAGTTTCTCTACAAATAATAAATGCAGTCAAACCACAGGTTACACATTGTGCATGAAGATTGTATTTCATTACATCTTTTTTTGGAAATGAAATAACCTATCACCATATTAGATTGTTTCTCTTTAACTTGGATCTTTTCATACCTCAGAACTGTTAAAGGCTTACATCTAAACTTTGCCCCGTCCTCCAAACCTGGGCTGTCCATGGCTTTATCCATCATGTTCGGCCGTCTCTTCCCAAAGTTGTTTGGTTTCACTGAATTGGATATTCAGCGTCTGTATCCCTTCATGGAGAAACAGGTGGTGGAACCCATCAAAGAGAGTGGCTACATGCACATCCAGGCTACCAAACCGGACACTGTGGGTAAGAACCTGAGGAGACATCTACATTACACACTTTCTTTCATATGGCTAAAAAATAAATCACAACGTACATTTTTATGCCCTTGCATGTTTGTTAAAAAGAATGAATATGTTCTAGTTTAAACATATCTTTGATTAGAATTGTTAATCATAAGTTTGTCTGTTTTATCAGGTCGGGGGCTGAATGACTCTCCTGTGGGTCTGGCTGCCTACATCCTGGAGAAATTCTCCACATGGACAAGCCATGACTTCAGGAACCTGGAGGATGGAGGACTTACCAGGTGGAGGAATATTTAGCATTTCATTTAAATTTCTTGCATGAAAAAAAAAAATGAATACAAGCAAAAATCGAGCAGCATTACCAGTGGTTTTTATCACCCGCCTCCAAAGGCTAAAGGAAGCTAAACTGTTCAAAATGGCCGCCACAGTTAAGCAACCGTGGCAAATGCAAAAATGGCTATAACTCAGTCAGTTTTACAGATATTAAGCTAAAATTTGGTGTGGTAGTAGCTCAGATTACATTACCAGATCGCACAAGATTTGTTTTAAAAACTTTGCATTTAACTATTGGAGACAACCGTGTTAGCAAAACATTTTGTGAACCCCTGGACAGTTTTAAATGAAACTTTCAGAATGTTTCCAGCCACTGCTTCTTAACCTTTAGAAACAACCCAATTCAAGATGGCCACCACAGCTAATTGACCTTAGCCAACACAAAAAAGGCTCTAATCAGTCAGTGTCACTGACTGAGTTAGATAGATTTGATGTGGTAGTAGCTGAGTCATCCTAAGCAAATTCTCTGAAAGCTAACACATCTTGTGAGTTCTCTGAATGAGATCACAATAACCTCTTTACCAGGTTTGACCAAAACAGCTATAACTCAGTCTGTTTTCAGCAATGATCTTACTTTAAAATTCTGGCTGAAAAGGCAATGGGTAAATTGCATTACCTCAAGGAATGCTAGGCTTTCATTTTTTAATTTGAATGCTTTTATCTGAGTGAGGTCATTATCTTTGGTGCAGGAAGTTCTCTCTGGATGACTTGCTGACTAATGTGATGATTTACTGGACGTCTGGTTGCATCATCTCCTCCATGAGGTTCTACAAGGAAAACTTTGCCAAAGGTCTGGACCAGCCCCACTCGAGGTGAGTGACAGCCACTGGTCATGGTTATTTATGTTCACAGTTAAAACCTTAAAACTCCATCTTTTAAAAAAAGAGACTTTGATCTTTTCTTTGATGCGTTATCATCACTCTTTGTTCCCAGGATGCCAGTCTACGTCCCCGCCGGCATTGCGTGCTTCCCCAACGAGCTGATTCACACACCCAAACTGTGGGTCAAACAGAAATATCGTAACCTGATCACTTTTACTCCAGTGGCTCGTGGAGGCCATTTTGCTGCGATGGAAGAGCCCCATCTGATGGCAGAGGATATCCAGAAGTTCATAAAAACGGTGGAGAAGAAAGTGAAGAAGTAATAGAGTTGATGGGTGGGTTAAAACTAACAGTTTTCAGATCAGAGGGGTTTAAGTGATGTGATAGTGTGTTACTGTGTGTGTGCTGGTCAATTTTCTTTTCTTTTCTGAAGTAGAATATGTTAGTCGAGGTGTCACAATTTTACAGCCTGAATATGAATACATCAAAAACAGCGCCTATAAAAAATATTCACCTCCTTGGACATTTTATGGTTTTATTGCTGTCATAAATCGATCATGGTCTATATAAACTGACCTTCTTGACATAAAATAAACCCCTTCACTATCAAAGGAAATTCAATTTTTTACATAGTAATGCCAATTAAATAAAAATATGTAATGTAAAATAAGGGATTGCATAAATATTCACCCCTTTTAAAGTGACTGTCCTAATACAACTCAGATAAAAGATTATTGAAAAATACAAGTCAGGATTTCCAAGGCCCTAAACATTCCCAGAAGTTTGGTTTGATCCATCTTTACAAACTAAGGTACCAAGAAAGAAGAATATAGAGAGAGACCATCAAGACACCTGTGAGCACTCTGAAGGAGGTTCAAGTTTCAGCAGGTGAGATGGAGAGAGAGCCTGGGATACAACCACTGTTGCCCAGACTCTTCACCAGTCTAAGCTTTGTGGGAGAGTGACAAAGAGAAAGCCTCTGCTAAAGAAAACTCACATTTAATCTCCACTAGTCTCTAAACAATCTAGATCAATTCTACTCAAGATTTTGTTTTCTTCAGCGACTCTCCCTTAAAGCTCCATGGTGGTTTTGAGCAGAGGGAGGCTGTATTTGGGTCCTGGCCAGGCCTCATGCCAGGCTACAACCATGATCATGACAAGGTCACTTAAATAACCTAGTCCTGCTGGTTTGGTCTCTTACCATGTAGCTGTAAACTGACATAATGCAACCATGGGTATATATGGTTGTACTGTCGTGAGAACATGCTGAGATATAGAGCATGGTGAGGGTGCAGGAGAGCATATCAGGAGTGTAGAGAAAAACCTATTTGGCGAGTACTAAGAGCGTGGCAGCACAATATTTGTCTTCACTCTGAAGGAGGCTTTCCATATTTGCCGCAGTCCAGTCAGTCTCGCAGGTCAGCATCCAGTGTCAAGGGGCCTAACAGAGGAAGAAGAAAGCTGTCATATTAAAACAGCTGGATAATGCTGTATATTTTACACACAGTTTCTTCATGAAGTTTATAACAGTACACAGCAAGTTTGTATACATTTCTTTTTTTAATTAAATTCAGACTTTTATATTTTTCCTTGAATATGTTTTAATTTTAAACAAATATGCAGACACCGAAATCATTCATTACCACAGCTGACTAAATTATACCTTAATGTGTAGAAGCTAGATGAGTGCTGATTTGTGTCAGGTTGTACAGTATTCCACAGGAGAGAACAACAAACCTTTTTGTAAACTTGAACAGAGTAGATTTTTGTGAAAATATGTTTAATTTTCTAAAATATAACGAGACATATCTGTAATTTGGTCATTTTACTTTTAACAAAATACAAAAGATGTGATATTCACTGTCTTTACTGACAAACTATCTTGTATTTAGAAAATATAAAATCTAGATTTTGATGCCAGGCACAAACAGAAGGGCTCATTGTGGTGTTTTAAATTAAAGTAACCTGCACACCAGTGGATAGGAAACAATATTTATATTGAGTTTTTCAAGAAAGGCTTTTATTTCTATGCAGCCTGATACCAATCCATCCACGGACCAGTAATGGTGATTGGGAACCACTGGTCTAGCAGGCTGATTCTGTCCTGCAACTTTATGAAAACAAATGGGACATTCTCCTGATTTAAAAAAAAATCTTCAGATAATTCTTTCCAAATGATAACTCTTGTTGGTTCACGTAATCCTTTTTTTCTGCTGTATGTTCATTTTTTAAATTTGTTTGGTTGTAATGAGGTATTTGATGCTTAAAAGAATATGTGACACCACATAATATAATAGTGAGTGTGCTGACAGGTTCAAAAATTCAGCATGGCAGCGCCTGTAAACAACGAAACAAGACAGACAGGTCCTTCTTTATTCACTATTTCTGGTTTCATCTGAAAAGCACTCGTCTGTGTGGAGTTAATACCGGACTTCCTCCTGCATTTTCTTTTTAAATACAGAGTTTGGCTCAGTCTTGTGCCATGTCCAGTTTATTGTTAAAAAACAAACAAACAAAACTTATCTTTTGGTGGTTTCTCCTTTATATCTAATCTTGACACCTTCCTGTGTCATCATTTGTTCTGCAGATAGAGAAATATTGTGTTTCTTGTATCGTCTCTGGGTTTTTTTTTGGTCTGGATGTTTTGGATCTTAAGACCAGTAGAAATATTATTTTTTTAGTTAGTTTAAGACTTTTTAGAAAGGTCTTTGTTAAACTAAGCTGTAGTTGTATGATTGATCAGTGGACACCTGGCTCGTTTCCTCACGGCACACAGTTTACTGAGGAGCTGCAGATGGGAGGTCAGAGGTCACCGGCTGTTATTGTGTTGACATCATGGACAAGGTGCCAGGCATTCCTCTGATAACAGGAAAACTCTGCACTTGTGGACACATCCATGATAAGACACAAAGGACTTACAGTAAAGCTCCAGCTTTTAATATTTGCTTGTATAATTTAGAATTATTTGAAATGTTGATGGTGTGGTTTGAAGGCTTTAAAGTTAGACAGAAGACAGATTCATACATGAGCAACTCTGTAACCTTTGAATTCACCACAGTCTGTAACACATAGTATATTTACATGTGTTATTTTTGATTTGCTAACTTCAGGCACTGCAGTTTCAAATCCCTGAATGATTCAAACCTCAGTTCTGTTAAGGTCTTTGATATTAATGACACTGATGCAGCACTTCTCATTTGGAAATTCTCGACACAATAAGCCCATGGAGTTAAATCAAATTCACTGCTCACTAAACTGATCTGGAACCAGCTGAATGCAATCTGCTCTGCTGTTTTAAAATGATTTAGTTGAAAATGGGCATCTTCACAGCTTCACTGCTAAAACCTGCATGGTATATGGGTTTGTATGTCAAAAGTTTTCTGTATGTTTGTTTTAAGAACTTTTCCCAAAAAATCCTATCAAAAGGTAAAAACTTTTTAAAAGGTCAGTCTGAGGTAACTTGAGCCTCTCCACAAAGCCCACACATTCAAGGCTGATGTTACCAGATAGTGAATGGGGTAACTTGAAAAGTGTATCAGTTGTAAATCTTCATCCAATGATTTATTTTCTGAGCGTTTTATTAAAATCCGTCCACTGATCACAAGATATTTTGCTAACAGGCAGATAAAGACACACAGGAAATCCCATTATCGCCCATCTTTCATGGAGGTAGCTGTGGCAGCTGTGGTAGTAGCTGAGAGTTATAACACAAACTCTGAGTGAGACTTCTCATAGAACTGCATGGGTCATGGACTTAGATACAATGTTAATTTCAAGGTTTGACCAAATTGGCTACAACTGTGTCATTTCTCAGCATAAAATGATCTAAGTCTAAAACTCTAGCATGAAAGACAGCGGGTGATATGCATTTTGTGAAGTAATGTTAAGTAAAGTAGTTTCCTTTTAGAGCCAAGATGATCATTTGCTCAAACCACCAATCAACCATCCTTTTCTCGATCTCTACGTTTGAACTTTTACTTCATCGTTGAAGTTGTGATGGTTAATTAGCTTGTTATTTAACTTGTAAATATTTGATACTAAAATTTCTTCTCAGTACCACTAGTGGGATCACGAGTAGCACCAGTGGTACTTGTACCACAGTTTGACAACCAAGGGTGTGACGCATTTCTGTAGGAAGAAGAAATGGACTCCCACTAAGGATGTGTTCAGAAATGTGAAAGTTTTTCGTTGTGATTAAGAACTTGTGACCTGTTGTGTGGGTTTTCAGAGTTTTGAGCTGATCATAGAAGATTGAAAAGGCCCTACAGACAGATATAAAAATTAGAGTACAACCCCAATTCCAAAAAAAACTTGGATGTTGAAAATCCCATCGTCTGAGTGGGAGTACATGTTGTTCTAAAACCTGTATATATTTTTTTTCTGCTTTGATGGAGCCTTTCTAGATGTGTAAGCTGCCCATGCTAGAGGCACTAATGCACCCCCATACCATCAGAGAGGTATGGGGGGAGAGTCTTTTGAACTGTCTGCTGATAAAAGGCCAGGTGGTCCCTCTCCTTTTTAGCAGGGAGGACTTGGTGTCCATGGTTTCCAAACAAAAATTAATTTGGATTGGTCTGACCACAGAACAGTTCTTTTTGCCTCAGCCCAGTTTAAATGAGCTTTGGTCCAGAGAAGATGGTGGTGTTTCTGATAATGTTCACATCTGGCTTCTTCTTTAGAGGAGATAGAGCTTTAAGCAGCATTAGTGGACAGCACGGTGAACTGTGTTTATAGATGATGATCTGTGGAAGTGTTCCTGAGTGTTCCTGAGTCCATGCAGTGATGTCCAGAACAGAACCAGACCTGTTTTTAATGCAGTGGCCTCTGAGGGCCCAAAGATCACAACCAGTCAATATAAACTTTCAGCAGTTTGTCCTTTGAGCTCAGACATTTCTCCAGATTCTTGAAATCTTTTGATGATATTATGAACTGCAGATGACGGGATATTTAGTCTTCCTAATTTTTCGTTAAAGAACATTATTCTGAAACTATTTCACTATTTTTAGATGCAGTATTTTTCGGACTGATGAACTTCTGACCATCTTTACACCTGAGAAATTCATCCTGTCTAAAATGTTCTTTTTAAACCTAGTTTTGTGCCTGTTTGCACCTCTTGCTTGAAAGCCTAGTGTTGCCTCTGTCCCATCTGCTTTGTGGTGTGTTGCTGCCAACAAATTAAAAAATTCCCTTTTTTATTTGTTTCAAAAAATAGTACAATTTTTTTACTTTCAAAATTTGTTACTTTGTTTCATTTTGAATAAGATATGTGTTTACAAGATTTGCAAATCACTGATTCTGATTTATTTATATTTTACATAACCAATGTTTTTGGAATTGGGGTTGTAAAATGGATCACAGACTGTCATTGCCAGAGCAACGATGCTTGATTAAGCATTGTGTTTGTGAGACCGACAAGCTGTGAATCACTTTCCAGATTTCCACAATTTCCATTTGACTCATCTGGAGCATCTCTCTCACTCTCAGATAAATATTTATAGGTTAGGATTGACTGTGGTGGTGCTTATCAGACTCTGGTTCAATCAAGAAGGCTTAGAAGCCCCCATTTAAAACAGAAAGGGCAACAAACGAACTCACATGCATTTCTGCCCCTCTTTGGTAACACTGAATGTCGCGCTGCCCCGGGCCTCAGATCCCACCCCTGTCCAGCTGTTTGTGGAGCTCTAAGTTTCCCAAGGCCCCCCCAGTGCCCTGACTTGGGACACCCTCCCACCCTGCTCTTCTTGGCAGCCAATCAACCAGGGGAGGATCAGGATGACCGGGCAGCTGAGATAAGGACCACATGAAGTTCCCCGCATTACCTCACCCGATTAGGAAACAAGCAGAGGGAGACGGAGAGAGGGTAAGGCTGAGAGGAACTCTGGCTAAGGGCAGCGATGAGCCGAGAGGCAGCCGCCTCACAGAGGAGCTACAGGCAGGAACTCTGGGAACAGGAAGCTACAGGAGGAAGAGATCTCAAGAAGATCTGCTGACTGTTTCCAGCTGTTCTTCACCCAGTAGCTTCTCCTCAGATCTGGATTAGACTTTAAAGATGCTCTCAGATGAAAAGATGACCTCGGCTGTGGCTTTTGTTGTGTTTCCAGTAAAGTTTGTCATAAAAGGTAAGAACTTCCAACACGACAGGCTCTTGTACTGAAGAACAAACTTCCATCCAGCCAATGAAAACAGACTGAACAAAAGGGCTTTAAGTTGGGAAGACTGCCGCAGCACTCCAGCAGCATCCACGATGGCTGTGAACCCTCTGGAGGGTCTCATGTCAGTGGCTGTGGACCAGCAGCTGGGCTCCAGCTCCACAGCAGAGCAGCAGATCCTGCAGCCCGCCGCAGCCCACCTCCCAGCATCCACAGCCGGACACAGGCAGAGCGCTCCCAGCAGCCAGCAGCACAGCAAGTGGGTTAGTCACTTTCCTCCTAACTAAACCCAAATATCAACCTGCTTTTCAAGATAAATTCTGATGTCACACAAACAAGTTAAGATAAAGATCCTGCTTAATATTAATCGTGTTCAATACATCTGGCATGATGCTAGATAAGAAAATTATTCTACAGATTGTTGCTCTGGAAGATTCCCTCTGAGTGAGGTCTTTGTGGCATTTGTTATATCTATAAAAACACCAAGAAAAGACGGAACAGAGGATGCTCCTTCAGCTGTTTTATTTTGAATGGGAAAAACATCACGAATGTGACACAAAAAGGCCTTCATAAAATAGCTGAACATCCAGGTTTTGTTCATCATACTTAGAAAAAAAAATTTTGTAATCATGTTTACTTTTTTATTCAGCTCACATTGAGGAAAAAAGTTAGCATCCCACTAAAAATGAAAAGAAATATCTGCACATGCAAACGAGTGTGGAGACAAAACAGTAAACTGTTGGCGACGATTGGTGAAAATAAAACTTGTCCAAGAAGGTCGTTCAGCAGAAAGTGCAGCAAAAATGTCACCAAATGTTCATAAATATGAAAATCATTTAATTTCCATCTAGAAATGCAAACACAGATTATTGGCTATGAAATTAAATGTGCAACTATTTAGCTAATTGCACCTTTTAGCTACTATTTTTTTTACTATTTTAGTATTTGTTCTGATTGATTTAACAACAAATTTTAGCAGTCATTCAGTTGTTGTTTTTTTAAATGCTCCAATCTGCATAGCGATTCTGTTGACTGCTTTAGGATCAAGAAAATACTGGATTTTGGTTTTTGCCAAATTGTTTCTAATTTTATATTTTCTCTTGACTTCACCAGAAGAACAAAACTTGTATTCATTTTAATGTTACACGTAGCCTGGATGTTCAGCTGGTAAATGGAACAGATTTGTCTCATATTTATTGTCCACTCCCCAAAGGCAGAAGGTGAGTAATAGTGTTTTTGCCTGTGTCTGTATGTGTGTCTGGCTGTTAGCAAAATATCTCATGAATCACTGGGCAGTCACTGAGACTGATCCCCAAAACACATACTTTAAGGCTAGGGTCTGCAACCTGTGGCTCTGGGGCCACATGTGGCTATTTGTAGCTTTGATCAAAAATAACCTGGAAATTAATGTAATTCACTTCATAAAAATCCCCAAAAGGCGAGTTTTAGCTGTTTTCCTGTCCAAATAATTGCAAAAATGTGTCTGATACGTCTGATACATGGTGATCAGATGATGTTAGTAGTTTGTTGGCCTGTTAGCTACTTCATTAATTCAACCTCCAGGCACTCAGTGAGATCTTTCTCTCAAATCTACCAGAAAACTATAATTTTTAACCTGTAAGGCAAGTTGCAAAGATGAAAAACAGAAAGTGCTGCTTTGCAAACATGTCATAGATTACAAGTCATTTAAAAAAGGGTTCTGCAAAAATGCAGCAAGTCGATTTGATAACCAAAATTAGAACGAAAAGCTTTGCTTTGTTAAAAACCTGTTTAAAGTTGAAGTAAATGAAGGTTGTAGTTTTTATCTTAAAAGAAAACTCTATGTCACAATTACAAATCCAACAAACTGGCCTAATTTTTATATTCCCATTAACTTTATACTTTCTTACTGAAAAGTGTGATGCCTAATTATTTCACAAATGAAGAAAAGACTTACATAGGCCTGCATGTTTTCATTTAATTCAAAGTGGGTATAATCTACAAATTCTGCTCTTTTTTATGAATATGCTCTTTTTTTCATTTGTTCAAATATTTAAAAATATCAATAAATGTGAATTTCTTATAGATTTTATTACAGTTTTATACTGTAATAAACAATATTCATATAACACCTAAATTAGGTGTGTTATCTTTATTTCAAGGTTCTAGCAGAGAGGTCAGCAGAAAAGGATCCCCAGTTCTCTGGACACGTTTTATTTGGTGACTGAAGAAGCAGAATTGGCTCTTTGGATTGTAAAGGTTGCAGATCTGAGTATAATAAGTATACTTAAGTATAATAAGACCTCTAAGTACAAAGAGATTGTACTTTTTTAAACTTTGCAATTAATTATTTGGCATCAACTCTTTCTGTTAGCAAAATATCTTTGTGAAACACCAGATGGCTTTTAATTCAACACTGAGAAATAAGTCACTGTACCACTACAACTGATTATTTTTTGGAGCCAATCCAACTGAAGATGGCCACCACAGCCAACTGAGCTTTGGAAAAGACAAAATGTCTAATTCTCAGTCAATTTTACAGAGACTGAGCTAAATGTGGCTGTAGCTGAGAGTCTTTCACAGCACACACCCTGTTAGCTCTAGAAGGTAATGTTATTATCAAGACTTAAACAAAACTGCTTAACTCCGTCTTTTCTCATCATAAGATGATCTTAGTGAAGAACTCTGGCGTATAAGATGCTCAGTGATATGCATTCCTTCAAGAAATGCCAGGCCTTTAATTTAATTGTAACCACAAGTACAGTATGAGCTGCATGGGTTCTTATTTTTCATTTATTTTCTGTGCACAATATATTGAAAATCTATCAGCATCATCATATCACTGAGCTCAGTGTCAGTGTGGCAAAGGACTACTTGGACTGTAATAAATCACAGACCTTTAATTTCAAGTAACATCATTCATTATCTGTGTAATAATAATATATCTGGTCAATCGAACAGACTCTCACTGACCTTGATGTCCACACCTGGTTTAGATGATAGTGAAGACAGTGAGAAAGAGAAAGTGAAGAAAATCTGGGTTTACTGTAATTGATATCATCATCATGATTTTTAACAGTAATATCGCAAGTTTCTTTTTAATATCATGCAGCCCTATTCCTAAGGCACAATTTCAAGTAAAGATATTTTTATATTCCAATCACAATTGCTGTAAGCAATCATAAAGAACAAAACGCAGCTCCACAAATGAGTTTTTTGTTTTCTGTAAGTCTCACAGAATCATGAGGCGATGCCAAGCGCTGATGCAAACAGCAGTCACAAGCTCAGGGACATAAAGTGTTTGTTATTTGAAGTCTCTAAATGTGTTCTTTGTATCAGCTGCAGGCTGCATGTGGGTCCAGGTCAAAGCCTGCTTCTGGTTCTGTGGTCCAGGGGAGGTTGCTCAGGAGCCAACACTCCCCGGAAAACGCAGCGCGGGAGAGGAGTCGGGTGCGCAACCTGCGGCAGGCCTTCCACAGCCTGCAGGTACTTACGCCACTAACGTGTTCTCATTAGTGCTTTCTCCTCTGAGGCCTTACCCACACAGGAGCAGGTTCTCTTCAAAACAATCGTTTTACTTGTTGTTTCTAAAACTATCCTTGTACACAGAAACACAGAAACACAGAAAATAAAAAGGCCTGTATGTGGTGCTGTAACACTGCCACAAAAATAAAAACAGGAAACAAGGCTCAGTGGATGTCCATAAGGCTTACATGTGTGTAGACTAGGTACTGTAAACAAAACAAGATGAAAATGACGAGGATAGGATATACAAGTGCAAGAACTGAATCCTTTTTGTAGACTGACAGTAAATTAGAACTTCCTTGTGTCACATTAAAAACCACCGAAGTGCAGTTGAACCGTGTCAGTCCAAACATGTAGATATGATGGATGATTTCAGACACAGTATCCAGTAAGAGACAACTTTTCCTCACAATATTCAAAGCATATCAGGGCAACATTTTATACACAAATGATGGTCTTTTCAAATTATTCCCATTTCTTACATTTCTAAAATGTAGACTTTGTGTATATTGTAGTTTTTCAGCAGCATTTGGTTTATTTTTGTATTGTTGACAGTTCAGTAAAGTGATCAAAACCTTTTTGGTCTTAGATTTCTGGTTTGTAGATTTTCTCACTCTGGAACCCATTTTCAAAAAGTACTGTTTAGAGACCTAAAACGCTGTTTCCGTGTGAACACATGGCTGAAACAATAAAAATAAAAACAAAACAAAAACATTTATGTGTTTTTCTTTTCACACTGGAAACATTTTTGTTCCATGTGATATTAAAGAATGAATCTTCCTGCAGGCAGCTCTACCTTCAGTCCCACCTGACACCAAGCTCTCCAAGCTGGATGTTCTGGTTCTGGCCACTAACTACATAGCGTACCTGACAGAGACGCTGGATCAGGGTGGGACCGTGGCTGAGCACGCTCTGATCCCTCGACCGGGCGGATACCTGCATCCTGTTAAGGTCAGGAACTGATAGCTTACTGCAGACAGCATGGCGTACATGATGCACACACTGATCACTGCTCAGTTAGAGGACCGCTGTGTAGAAGAAAAATGGTCCAAAGACAATGTGGAGAGAAATAGTGCCAGTAAATCTGGATCAGATGATACAACACTGTCAGTATTAGTCGATTAGGAGATTTTTTTTTCTAACATCTAAATTATTTCAGTATCTTTCAGTGGATTTGCCAGGTGAGCATGGAAGTTCTGTCAGTTCATAGTGACATCTGTAGGATCTCCTCCATCCAACCTCAGGTTCTTAATTCCCTACCCTGTTGGTTCCATGATGGGGCTTTTGTGGGGTATGTTGACTGACTCATTTGGACAGAGTTTTGTAGCTGGCTGCCGCACTGGGTTTTGTATGCAGTTCAGCAGGCATAAGAGTTCCTGCTACATTATGTGTTCACACACCCATGCTGGGGTTATATCATGGGCACTACGGTAGGGAGTCTGTGCATCAGTGACATGGTCATATGATCTATTTTTAATGTCTGCATGTGGCAGCCAGCCACTGTCTTGGGGAGCAGGTGCTGACTAGAAGTTTATGCAGACTTCCATGGTTCTTTGCTGACTATTGGTCAGCTTAGTGACTTCCACGCTGATCTAGGCAGCCAGTCTCATTGCTGGTTTAGACTCAGTGTCTACAAGGCTTCTGTTGGCTTACATTAGTCTTACATGTTGTGGACTGTCCTTTCCAGTTGAGGTGGATTGGTAATTACAATACATTTGGTAACCCTGTCCATATGGAATATGTGATGGAACGGAGAGATGTTCTTGAGAAAATAGAGAACATATGGTTGCACAGTAACCTTTGTTCTCTGAGTGAAGAGACTCTCTCCAGCTTTCAGGCCACTCGGAGACTGGTTTTAATAAAGCTATCACTGATTACACGCCCACACAGGTGCTTTATAGGTAAACTTGTAGGGTGTGACCAGGCAAGCTGGTGTGTCTGAAAGAAATATCCACACACACAGGTTCATACCCTGTACATATGGAATACTGTATGAAACAAAATGGAGCAATGATCTCTTTACTCAGAGAGCCAAGGTTACAATGTAACCTGATGTTCTTCAGCCTGGAGAACATTGCTTATTTTCTAAAAAAAAATACAAAAATATGTGGTTTGCCACATTGCGTTTTTGTCTCAGTCCACCTTAAAGTTTCTTGCATTTAGAAAAAAGGTGTCTTTTTTCCCCTGTGAAACCATGACAAACTGTTTCCTTGCAGTGTTTTTCAGATGTGTTCCTGAGCCTGCTCAGGGGTTTCTGCTGTTTCTATCATTAAGGCTGGGCTGAAGACCATGGCCACGCAGCATACTCTTCAGCCTTGTTTTACAGACTCTGGGATTATTGACAGCAGAGTTTTGCAGTTTGTGATGAGAAACGTTCTTCTTCATCTGTTAAACTGTTTGGGCTCCTAGTCTGTCACAGAGAGCGAGATTGTTTCTGTTGTTACGTCAAGAAAACTTGATGAAGCTCTTTTTATTCCTAAAAATGTTACCAACTGGCTGTTTTTTAAGAAATCACATATTACATGTATGATGTAGGTTTACTAACCATTAATTTATGGATTTATTGTCTGGGTTTGGAATTATTTAGAGCTGTAGAATTATATTCATTTTTACAGTGTTCAGACAGGAATTAAATGAAGAGTTGTGAATCGTGAACAACACTGACGCAGCATTCTGTCTCTGTTCTCAGAAGTGGCCCATGCGTTCCCTCCTCTACTGTGGCACTGTTGGAGAGCTGCTATCAGCCAATCAGATGCCTCCGCCTGGCCATGACGGGACACACCCTCTCACCTCGGATAAACAATGACAGAAAACTATGGTGAGAGTTAAATCTCAAGTTGTGCTGTCTCATCTTAAGCAGCCATGGAGGAGAAAATATTAAAGGAAAATTCTGTCCATTTTGAGGTGGGGGTCTGTGCAAACCTTATGAAAAAAATAATATCTTACCTGTTGTAGATATCTCTTTGATTGTCAGACAGGACTGATGCGCTAACTGATGGATGCATGGATGGATGAACAGCTATAAAAATCTTTGAAGATTAGAGTCGTTTCAAGATGGCAAAATCTACTTCAGAAGTGGGTCTACTCTGAAAGCTCATCCAGATCGTTCTGTTGAAATGTTCTGCACAGGAAGTGTTGCAAACAACCCTTAAATTTCATGTATATAACAATGTAAGTTAAAACTGACAGGCTATAATTATCTTTGAAATAGCATGTACATGAACTGATATGGGTTTTTAAAAATTGGAGCTGTGTTAAAATAGCAGCAGTACACGTTGACCTTGGCTGCTTTCAGACAAGCTGGTAGCTCATCACTTCTGTCAGAAAAGAGCTATCTAAAACAGGTAAGATATTATGTGTTCATAAATTTTCCATAACATCTTACTTCAAAATGGTCTAAATATCCCAGTAAGTCAGAGTAGAGACTTTGTGACAATTAGAAAAAGACAAAAGTCTTCATATGGCTAGGCTAATAGCTAGCTAAAATGGGGGCCCTTTTCTCCATACTCTGACTGATGGGACGACTGATAAGGTACTAACAATTGAAAATTATTTGACAGAAAATGACTTCAGAATGACCAGACTATCATTTTAAAACATGATTTTTGTATTCAAATATAAAAAGGCAACATTTCCCCGTTTGTCTGCTGATGATTTCATTCCTTTCTTTCACTGTGAAACTGATTACATGACCCGATTGAACAGAAAACAATATTTCTTTTTGCCAGTGTGCAGATTTTTCTCATTGTTTTTTAATAAGATACACATGTACATACGCAGAGACACACATTATGAGCTTCACTCTTGTTTCAAAGTTTCCATTAAAGTAACAGACAGCATATTGTCAGGAAATGATCTGACACAAGGACAGAAAACGTCTGATTCACCTTACTTCAGACCCCAAATCACAACACAGATGACCAGTGTGGACCGGTTACACAAACTGAAAGTTGTTTTTTTAATGTTCACAGTATGTTAAAGTTCAGTAAAAATAAAATGTATATTTGCAAGTGTTTGCCTCTTTTTAAAACTGTGTGTGCGTGTGTGGGAGTGGCAGGATGGATGGACAGATGAGCAGTAAGGGAGGGATTGTTGTGGGAACACAGCAGCTGTCTGATCACTTAGTTCTCATTACAGCTCTGCCACAGAATGTAATCTCCTCGTTCCACAAAAACACCAGCCTTCATGAGCTCAGAGCAGCACAAACAGCACAAAGATAAAAGCCACAGAATATTATTTAGTTTACTGCTCTATATTTGTAATAAGACTCAGAACGGGATCATTGGATGTACATCAACACCTGGCTATCTTCTGAAGTCTATAATGTATTTAATTTTACATATATTAAGTTAAAAGTTGAAGTGATTGTAGTTTTAATTTCTATATTAAGCCACAATAAGCCTAACTATAATTGTTTTGATGTTTTTATAAGTTCAGTCACTATTTAATTACCTAAATTTGACCATAGTTTCACTGCATTTTTTAAATTCTACCCTTAACAGCTTTGCACTCAAATCTAATATGCATTCCTTGAAAGAATGAAGCCTTCATTTCAAAGTGGGGAGGTAGGATTACTTCATTCCTTCAAAGAATGCCAAGCCATTAATTTTTTTCCATAGTTTTTATAACGTTTAGAGGCCATTCCTTGACTTAAAGCAAACACAAACAAAAATAGGTCAGAATCAAAATGAGGTCAAAATGCTTAAGAGGAGAAAAAACTCACCCAACTGAACTAGAACTATGTTAGGTACTAAAAACTCTACTATTTCTTGACTTCATTCTGCACTGCAAAGTGTCTTCTCCAGTTCAGTGGCCAACTAGACTGACATCATATAGTACTTTGGACACTGTGTTAACAAAACTCCACCCAGGACAGCCCCAGGTCGAGAAGCAATCCTGCAACCTTCTTGCTGGGACGCGACAGCTCTAACTACTGTGCCACCCGGAGTTATATTGCTTTACAACCTGGAATTTAAAAAGATTTAAAATTTGTATTTATTTATTTTTTTAGAGGGGGTATCTTAATGTTCACAATACCACTACCACTTTCAAGGTGCAATACATTTTTTTATTTTGAAACAAACAGGAAATAAGAAAAAACAGAAAACCTAATTGTGCATACCTGTTCCCCACAGACACCCCTTCCCTCTTTCTAAAAACAACAACAAAAGTTGATTTGTTATAGAACCGCATACATGAAGCAAATCCAGCAGCAAATCTGATCATCACCATGTCTTGGTCCATCTTTGTCCATTCTTCCTGACCAAACTGCAGCAGCTCCTTCAGGTTGGATGGCTGCTGCTTGTGTCCAACAATCTTTAAATCAAACCACAGATCCTCAGTTGGACTGAGGTCTGGACTTTCACTGGTTCTCCTTAAACCAGTGGAGTGTAGCTTCAACAGAGTCTTTCAGGTCATTGTCCTGCTGGAAAGTGGACCTCTGCCCCAGCCTCAGATCTCTGGAAGACTCCAACAAGTTCTGCTCAAGAACATCTCTGTATTTTGCTCCATCCATCTTTCCTTTAACCCTCTGTGTTCTTCACTTCTCCTCAGTTTATCACTTGTTTACCTGCCACGCCCATCTTCACCTGATCCAAGTTTGTAATCACTCACCTGTGCCCACTTCCCCTAATTACCCTCTGTCTTTAAAACCTGGTCATCTCCTCCACTTACTGACTGGTCTGTTATCGGTTTTACAGGCTGTCTGGTTCCTCCCATGTGTTGCTTCTCGTGTTTTGTTAATGTCTGGATTTAGTTTGTGTTTTGTTATTGCTGCCACGTCAGCGTTTGTTTTTGTTTTTCTTTTATTTATAATAAATTAAATTTTCCTGAAGTTTCTGCCACCCACACAATCACCCCACTTTGGGACTTTGACGCAAAAACTGTAAAAACAAGTAATTAATGTTTTAAATAAAAGAAATGGACCACTGGAGGGTTTCACGATAGTCCATCCATCCATCTTCTCCATTCCGGGTCTATCTCGTGTCTATCTCCAGCAGTCACTGTGTGAGAGGCGGGGGACACCCTGGACAGGTTGCAAGTCCATCGCAGGTTTCATGATAGTGTTTCACTAAAATAAAAACATAAAAAGTCCTTATTTTTTTATTTTATTTCATTTCAACTTTAAAAGGTGAAGAGTACACATCCCTGTGGTTCCCCTGTGCTGACGGTTATGGTGATTATTATCACCTGTTGGTGACAAAATCCATAATCAGTTCGCAGACGGCATGAGGAACCTGAAGTTCAGTCTGCAGACTAACACACTTCTTCTGAGGGAAGAAGTGTAAACAGTTCATGTTGGTGCTGGGTGGGTATTTGATGATGGAGCTAGCTCTCCTGTGGACTCTGTGGTTGTAGATGCTTACCATTGCGGTTCCTGACAGTGGCTGTACTGTTTGCAGGGAGTCCAGTAGTCATTCAGACAGGCGACAGACAGACATGGCTCTTTTCCAGCTCTGGAGGGGCATGGTGGTAAACAGCCTGCACTTGTATAGCCTTTTATCTATCTGTGCCACACTGTGCCACACACTGATGGTGGTGGTAAGCTGCCCTGGAACAAGCTGTGAGAAGTGAGGCTGCCAGGACACCATCGATCCCTCTGACCACCACCAAGATAGGTGAAGTGCCTTGCCCAAGCTTTAAATAAGAGAAATGGACCACTGGAGGGTTTCATGCATCCATCTTGCCCAAGGACACAACCACTGAGATGGACAGAGCAGGGCAGGTTACAGAGGGCCACTGCCCAATGATGATGCTTAACAATGGATTCCAAGAGAACACGGGAGCTAACTGTGCCCGAGACCTGCAGCCTTCAGTATAATAAGTCTGCAGAATATTTTCTCAATAGCATAAGGTAACACATCCGGTAAGAGAAGGAAGACTGGGGGAGGAGAGGGGCATGAGTGAAAGGAGGAGATGTGAGATGTAGTAGAGGAGTTTGAACTGTTACCAGCAGAGATTAGTATTTGATCATAACATTGCCTCAGTGTCGAGGATGGAGGTAGTGAAGTGGAGCAGACAGGATGGGCAGCCAAAGAAGACAGGATGTTGTTAGACTTGCCAAACCTGTTATAGAATTGATTTAGCTCATCAGCAAGGTTAGGGGGAGGGTTGCTGGAGGTCTGTATACTATTGTAGATCAAAGCATTGAATGAAGCCAAAATGGAAAAGCTATGTACACCATAAGATCCATCAGCTTGTAGAATCTCCTTTAGTTTTAGTTTCTTCAGTTCTAAAAGCTTCAGTTTCCTCCTTTGGTTTTCTGTAGGACTTAATCAATCTCTCACATGGTTGAGAAGGAATTCTGACCCACTCTTCTTTCTAACAATGCTTCAGTTCACTGAGGTGTGCAGACATTTGTTTCAGCTCAGCTCTCTTCTGGTTCCACCACAGCATTTCAATCAGGATGAGGTTCTGGACTTTGACTGGACAACTGCAGCACATTGATTATTTTCTCTTTGAGCCGTTCTGTTGTAGATTAGCTGCTGTGTTCGGGATCATTGTTCTGTTGCATCATGACCTTGTTTGGTTCAAGCTTCAGCTGTCAGACAGATGGCCTCACATCTGACTCCAGAATCCTTAGATCTGCAGAGGAGTTCACAGTTGACTCAATGACAGCAAGGAGCCCAAACCATCAGCCCTCCACCACCGTGCTGACAGTTTGAATGAGGTGTTTGTGCTGATAAACTGTTTGGTTTTAGCCAAACTTGCTGCTCTACAGTATGGGTAAACATCTCTACTTTGGTTTCATCTGTCCAAAGGACATTAAGAGGTTTTGTACCTCATTCAGATGACCTAAGTCCTGCTGCCATGTTGTTTTTAGGGAGACGGTTTCTCCTTCCAAACAAGCCATACTTGTTCAGTCTTTTTCTAACTGCCTGTATAAACTTTGACCTTTAACCTGCTAAACCTGATGATACTGTCTTTTTAACTTTTAAGTTAGTTTTTCCACAAACAACTTTTTTCACTTTGACTTAATTTTTGTTAAGAAATAATGACATGGTGGAATCTGTTGTATATTTTTGAACAATTGAGGTTAGACTTGAATAATTTTAAAACTATTAAAAAAAATGTTTTTCTGGAAATTACTTCAGATTGTCTACTATTAGATTTATTTTGGCATGTCCTCTGTGACATGTTTGTTGTTTGACCTTGCAGAATCAAGTAAACAACATTAAAGCATCAATTTTCTTACGTCCATTAGCAAAAATGTAGCTTCATTACATCTTACTTAGCCACATGTTATGGGATAGTAGACCCTTTTGTATCTCGATTCATAATTTATAGTATCATATTTTGTTTCTGTATCACTACTCTGTCATTTCAAAAAGCGCTTAGTCCAATAAGTCACATTGATGTCTTTGTAGGGTGGATATGAGAACCAGACTCCAGATTCCAACTGAAACAGCTTCTCTCCTTGAACGGAATGGGCTCAGCTCCACAAGCAGCAGGCCAGCGTTCAAGGCTAGCTCTATAAATCTGTCCGGTGCGGGAGGGGGTTGAGGGCAGCCCGCGGTTTCCCATGTGTAGTGATGACTAATTTGGAGTTGTTGGAGTAAAGCAGAGTTTACAGGAGGACAAATGGGACAATTTGGTAAAGCAACTAGTGGCTGCAACGGTGAAAACGCAGCAAACATGAGAGAAAGTCAAATTTATACAGTTTGAAACAGCTCATGGAGACTCCCATGCAAGAAACCAAAATCAAGGAATAATAGTCTCCTCCTGTTATACTGTCGCCAGCTGACTTTCATGCCAGTTTTGAAGAGATCAGCTAATGTTGAGAAATGATAGCATTGTAGCCATTTTGGTCAAACCTAAAAAACTTGTTAGGCACGATCTCATGAGATATTGTGATCTGTGAGCACTCAGAGTATGTTTGTAAATCACACCAAATTTTGGCACAATATCTGTAAAATCCACTAAATTATAGCCCTTTTTGTGATATCTAAGCTAAATTGGCTGCGGCAACCATCTTGAATTGTCTTGGCTCCAAAAGTTAATAATTTATAGATGTACAACAAATAACTAGTTCCTGAAGGTTTCATTAAAACTCATTCAGTCGTTTGTGAGATATTTTGCTAACAGACAAACCACATTGACTCCAAAAGTTCTTGGTGAAGTTTTGAACAAAGCTCTTGTGCGATCAGTTGATGCTCAATGTGTGAGTTGGGGATAAGGCTCAGCTACTACCACATCTAATTTAAAAACAATATGTGTGAAATTGAATTTTTGTAAGTTGTCCCAAACAACAGCTGGATAAAACGCATGGAACTCAGGTGTGGACAGTCACCTGGAATCACATCTGAAGACAACAGGGACTTTAAAATGAACACAATGCCTGCCCAGGATTTTAGTTACAATTTAGTTAAATTAGAATTTTCTTTTTTTAATAAACAACCTAAATTAATTATAATTTAAATAAATTTAGCTTATCCAGTTTAGTCAGAATGTACTGTTTTATTATTATTAAGTCTTTTCCCCTGTTGAATATAAAGGGATAGTTTAGCCATTCTGAAGAGTTCTGTGGAAAATTTCCAAACAGTTTACCTGTTGTAGATTATTCCTTTGAACAACCTCAGTTTGGAGAAATGAGGTTTAAGTCCGACAGGATTAAGGTGCTAACCACTAGTCTGAAGGCAGATCACTGTAATCTTAAACCCCAATCTCCAAAACGTTATAGAGGTTTATGGACGTTTACACTGTCAGTTTTACATTACATGGTTTTCCCTGCAGAAGTATCATCGATATGCATCTATTTGAGTAAATGCTGCCCTTTCTTGTATTGTTTAATTTTTATTTGACTGATTCTCACATTTGTACCTGTCTCACTGGATTCCTATACTGAACACAATTGTTTTCCAGCCAAGGCCTTTTCTTTGTCTTTGACAGTAAACAGAGTGGGGCTCAACAGACCAACAGGTGAAACAGTCCACAGGAAAAGATTTGATTATGGATCAGAGTTGTTCACTTGGACCAACTTGGGCTGGTGTCCTAAAATGTTCAGAACTATTGGGAGTTTAGATGACAGTATTCAAATCCTTTACTCAAACATCTTTTACTTCTCTCTTGCTTCCCGTTATGAGTTTTTCCTTTTTTTTTGCCCATCTTTCCATGTACAGACAAGTATTTATGCCACTGGAACGGCTTCAACAAAGCATGTATCAGAGCATCTGCCCCCTCATGTTGAGAGATAATCAGCATATTTTCCCTATCTCCAGCTCATTATGGCCGGTACATGCTGATTACAGGCTGGATTTATAGAGCATCGAGGCTGCACTCCCACCTCTTTGGCCTGACTGCTGCTAGAACTAAATGGAAGTCCAGGGAAAAGCTGACAACAAGAGGAGAAGAAGGGGAGGAACTGGTGGGAGGGATGAAGGCTAAAAGGGGGAAGATGCAGGAGAGGTGCAGACAGAGTGGGAGAAAACCAGAAATAAAGGGAGGAGAAAGGAGAAATGACATCTGACCATCAGATCATTGTATTTGGTGTTTCTGTGTGATGGCTGTGGATGCAGAGCAGTTAAACTTCAGACAGATGGTTTACTCCTTGGTAAAGTTTATATCTAAGTCAAGCTGAACTCAATCTCTCAAATAAAATGAGCTCAGAACTGTAAATACTGAGGTGACTCACAACAACGATACATAAGCACTCCAATTCAGATAAAAATAGTCATTTCCTGGTATCATAAAGGGACAGTCCATTCAACTTTAAAGTCCTCACTGATACAATCAGCGTGATAAACACGCTCCATCTACTCACTGGTAACACGGCTGTTGTTTGGTTGCAAAAACAGCAACAAACTACACAAACAGGATCACGCAAAAGTGTAAAGATTAAATATTAGATAATGTAGTGCTTTTCCACAACAATGTCGTTTCTGAGAAAAAGTTGTTTTATAAGCCTGAAAAATGATTAAAAACTGGTCCTAACCATTAGCCTAGCCTGAACAGACTTGTGTCTCTTTCTCCATCCTCCATGCTCGAAGACTGATGTCACAGCTGATAAAATACTAACTACTGATGGCTATTAAACAGATCATCACTTCAAAGTTGGCAGGACTATCCCTTTAAAGTGCTAAAATGTACATGAAGAAAAAAGTAACAGTGTGGACCTAACTCTCACTCATTCATTTCCTGTCCACTCTGTGAAATGACTTCTGTTTTATGGTCCGTTTAATTTGAGTGCTTCTCGTCATTTTTTAACAGTCACATTAAGCAGATTTATTTTGCAGTTAATATCTTGAGATTTTTAAGCCAATAATTACTCTTAGACCCAGTCAGCTTTGATAAACCATTCCTCGTCCCGAATAAAGATTGTCTCAAAATATTTAACCCAAGTCATACAATTTAAAGGCAATGCTACCAACAACAAAGGAAACATGTGTAAACTTGTGACTTTGAATAAAGTAATAATAAAAAAACATCTCACTCATTTTTCTGCTAATAAAAACAAAATAATTTAGGGAATCCTAACTGACCTAAAACAATGTATATTAATATTTTTAACAATATATCACAATTTCATTAAAACATTTGAGAGAAGCATCAAGCCCCCCCTCTTCCAGTAGGTTTTTTATAAGTTACAAGTGTTTTTGCACAGAATTCTCAGTAGATGGCACAAACACACAAATGACACATTCACCTTTTAATTAATTGTTATCCACAAAAATAAAGTTGTTACATGAAACGGTGGACATGTCATTAATCATTATACAGTCACACATTCAAAAACAGACATGTTAGTGTTAAACAAAGCCACTTTAGTTTCTTCCATCAACCAATCAGAAGAAATCCCTTCCTTGTTCGTAATTGGCTGTTTGATCTGGTTCTGGGCAGATGTTCAAGCTCACGCTGCCACATTTCAGAGAAGTACATCAGGATGGAGAGGAGGCCCAGCCAAAGCAGAGGAGTGCTTCTGGGCCTGCTTTGCCTTTTTTGGAATGCACAACAGGAAGAATTCTTGTGGATGAGATGGGAAATAATAAATATTGTTCTGAACAATATTTATTGAAGGCAGAAATTACTAAGTGTCTCACTGTGAAAAGGCCACTGAGCTACAGAAGGAGTTCACTAAAGATCAACACAGTACGTGAGCTGAAGCCTCAGTCAAGTGTTTTTACAGCAGAAATACTCTCCCCTCTCCTGGTCACCTAATGTTAGTGTTCACTGGTGTCACAGTGCTCCACGCCCCACCCTGCTGAGGTCAGAGGTCATGGATTTAATGGAAAAGATCATTAACAGGCACGCACTTCAAGTAATTTCAGGTACGAAGAAGGATTCAAAAGAACATCATTTTTAAAAAGTCTGAACCATGAAAAGGTTTGGAATAGTTTGTGGATCTGGCAGAATTTTCAAATGTAGGGAAAAAAAAGAAGCTGATCAGCATTTGTTATGTGAAATGCCTTCATCAGCAGAGAACTGAAAACAGAAACATTTATGTGCAGCTACATTTTAATTCTGCCCAACTTTCACAAAATAAACCTTTTATGGTTCTTGCATATAGAACGTCACATTTAATTTTAAGAAATGTGTTCAGGCTTTATGTGAAATTACAAAAATACCCAAATAACGTCTAAAACATGTTCTGTTGGTAAAAAAAAATCTGAAAGAAAGTCAGATTCTATATGCTTTGGATAGGCTGAGGTATTTGGGTGTTGAGATGATGGTACAAACATGCTGCTTTACTTTCATGGTTTTAAACGACTTCATCCACGAATCTTTACAACCTCTAACCCAACCATGACACAAACTGCTTGTGGTTCTGATTGTCCACTCAAGTTTTGTGTGCAACAGCAGACTAAAAAAAGTTCCCCACATGTGAGAAGTGTGATTACAGACGACTGAAATGAGATGCAGGTAAACATCTGAATACGTGTGCTTTGTCCAGGCTGGCTGCTGCTGGCTGCTGCAGGCTGAGGGAGCATAATGAGTGACACAACCCAAAATGGACACCAAGTCCAACAGCAAGAGCACAGGTGGTTCGGACACACAACAAATGGATGGTCTAAAACATGTGGCAGGTCAAGAATTCTGATTCCAAAAAGTCACAAAGAAATTAAATGTTTAAAATGTTCAGATCACACACACACAACATTACGTCATGTCTGTCACAAACCTGCACTGACAGCAAACAAAGTTTTAATTTGAAATCAAAATGAAAAATGGCACTTAAAGGAAGCTGAAGGTAGAAAATCATCAGAGATGCAGTATGTCTTTAGTTCCAAACGGATCCAGTTCTACCCATGGACATTTATATTTATAGACCAAGTGTCTCTGCCTTCTCTTGTTGGGAATTAAACCTCTCAGGACCCAGTTTATAGAAGCTGCTATTTTGTATTTTTGGGGGAGATGTTGGGCTTTATGACCCACACACAATCATGGTATGGCATGAAGTAACTAATTACGCCTGAACATATTAGAATAATGAATATTGGAACATACAGCAGAAAGGTAAGAACTACCTGACTCAACGAGAGTAAACACCTAAGACAATTATCGTAGATGTGTTTTTGTTTTAATAAGGGCAGTGTTCCGTTTGGGGGCACAACTTAAAACTTGTACTGGAAACGGCCAACAAGGCAGGTTGGTCCTGTTCCAGCTTTGACTTCCAGGTCTTTTAACACCCCTTCACACCGGATAACAATGGAAAAATGTACCCAGAACATGGATGGTCTTTGCAGGGTTTAGGCAAGGTCTTCAGGAGCTTTTGAAGAAGCAGTCTCTTCATTATGAATGATGGAGTGATCAGTCTGTGATGTAGTGAGGTAGTAGTGGCGTGGTCCTGGGTGGAGTGTTGGGGCAGTGTATCCATAACATGGGACCGTGCTGGCCTCATGGCAACATGGTGGAAGAAGTTGCCTCTTTGTGCATCTTATCCTAGACTCTGAAACCACCTGGCCCTCGATATTCACACTGCAGTCTATAGTTGTTTAAATCTGACCTTATTTCTATTTTTAACATTGGCTTTAAATTTGAGTTCAGTTTGAGTCCCATCAGGTTATGTCGTGGTGTTTCCATGTTTTTGTCTATTTTATTTTGTTTGGTGGCTTTTGTGTGGGATTTGATTGTATTTATTTTATTGATTTTTTTCCTGTTTTTAACTAACTTGTAAAGCACTTTGGTCAACCTTGTTGTTTTCATGCGTGCTATAGAAATAAAACAGACATTGACATTTTGGATGTAGAGCAAATAACATCATGGCCAGGGACAGGGTGGATGTGGCTGAGCTCACCTGCATGACCCAGATAGACTTCAGTCTTCTGTGCAGGAATTCTGCCATCTGAGCTTAGAGAATAGTCTGTTGATCTTTAAGTATTACCAGCTGTATTAGAGCTTGAATATTCATGCTGAAGAGATGACCTCAGTATGAAAATACTGATGAGGTTTCTTCCTCCACAGCAAGACTGAAACTGATAATTCTGAATATACATATACAGTAAAATTCCACAGATTGTATCGAGGCAATGGAAACAGCCTAGCACAGACAGGATAGTCATGGTGGTAGTGTTGTGCTAGCATGGTGTGATCTTCGAGCTCTTAGCTCTATTCTGACATTGTGCCAGAGAGCACTCTCATCATTGCTAAGCATGAAGCAGGATCATAACTGCCTTCACACCAAAGGAGATTTTTCCAAATCCGCAGCGATCCAGCCATGTTCTAATAGGTTGTGGAGAAAGTAACTGGGTTCAGTGTGAAGAGGATCAAACAAACTCACTTCAGCTACAAAAGAGAAATCAGCAGCACAGCTCCAACACTTCCTGTTAACAACATTCAGTCAGCGAGGCACTTTAACTTCAGAGTTGTGTGGCTCACATGTCCTGACAGATACAACTGCTCACACTGACTCAGTGGAAAACTTCAAGTGCTACTAAATGGAAATAAACAGACCAACCTGCACTAATCACCTGGGTTTCTTGGTTCACATAACGACAAGTTGGTTTGTGTTCACACTAATTGCACAGATTCCTCCCTGACATTTATTCTACTCCTCCCCTCCCATGAGTTGAAAGTTACCGTTCTTTGAGTTATTTCCAATTCTAGATTGAAACACAACTTCATCAGAATATGGTTTCTGTGACCATATGGCTCAATTACACCTCACTGCTGCATCTCCTCACATCACCTGGAAAAATTAAACCTTAGTGCTCCACAAGGAGCATTAAATGGCCAACTACAACATACGATGTATGCCTGTGCAGGAGGACAAGTCTGCAACGCAGAGAGGAACACAAAAACTTTCTATACTAAACAAACTTATTTCAGTTATTCTGATAGTTAAAGCGATGTTGACTAAATTTTTACTGTTTCGACTCAAAAACAACTTTTCTATTTAAATGAACAATATATTGATTGTGTCCTACATTTAAGCTCCATGTATCAAAAATATAATATCACCTGACCTTTGCTAAGATAAAAAGCCAGCCAGTGGAATCTCTCTCACTGACAAAGGCAACATATTAAAGTGGTTGTAAAAACAGAGTTGACAGGGTTTGACGAAGCCTAAAGTAAATTCCACCTTAAAAAGACGATACAGATGTTCAGCAGTTCATCCTCTGTTAGGTGTGAAGGAGGTTTAAGGTCTCCTGCTCCTCCTCGAGTTCTCAAGACCTGGTCAAACAGATCTCAGTTTATCAATAACACTGCCCCTTTAAAACTCAAAAGCCTTCTTATGTTAAACTAAACTTTGTGTGATAGTCAGAAACACAGCTTTAGGATGATTTCTGAACAATTACAGGAGTCAGCAGCTCCACTGAAACATGATGCTGTCAAACAGACTAATAAGTGCTTGTCCTTCAAAATATATCTTAGATGACACATCCAAGACAGTTATTACTCTTTTTTTTCATGAACTAACCAAATAGTTGTAAATTAAAGGTATTTTTAAGTTTTGAAGTTCTGTGGAAAGGTTACAAATAATCTCTTACCTGTTGTAGACGTCCTTTTTGAACAACCTTAGTTTGGAGAAATAGTTTAATTCAGACAAACTTAAGGTTCAATCCCATACCAATGTTGGAACCAATAATATCAATATTAGTGTCAATCTTCCCGCCTCTAGTTATATGTAAGAATAAAAGTGCAGACCTCAAACCTGTGCAGTTTGGGATCAATCCCAGCAGGAATTTTATATAAACATGCAATGCAAAAGTGATAACAGTGTTCAAGTTTAAATGAGTCATTTGCACAAACTGCTTTGAAATCTTTAAGATTGGCGTTAATTTAAAAATAATAACATTTGTGCTGTAAGTAGGTTTGTTCATTATTAGGTTGTCAATACAAGCTAATAATGAACAGACCCATTTTCAAAGTTGATTTTGCAGTTAACCCCCCCCATCAATCTTAAAGTTTCATAGAGGTTTTTGCTAACATTTTTTTTCTACCTGTCCTTTAAAGTACATGGTGTGAAGATTTGATTAAATTCCTGTCAGAAGTGACCTGAGGCTGCACTGGAAGTCCTACACCTGCTGCTGTTACCACAGACTTTTATTTGTCTTGAGAAACTGAAACTGTGGTGTAAAGACTTTTAAAACAGAGTTTGCATAAATTAACATAACATTTTGGAAATTGGAGTTGTTTTAAGAAGGCAATGATCCACTTTGGTCTTGGTTGTGTTTGGACTAGCCATTAGCCCATCAGTCCTGTCAGAATTGAACTTTTTCTCCAAACTAAGTTCCTTCAAAGAGCCATCTGCAACAGGTAAGACATTAATGGTTCATAATTTTTACACATCACTTTAAAATGGAGGAAATGTCTCTTTAGGTATTTGTTTTGCTTTAGAAATAAGACTACTGGTATTAATTTTGACAGTAAAATCATGTTCTTTGGTTTCCAGTAACTGGGTTGTTTTTTCTTTTATCTTGTGCGAGACCACGATAATGGCAGTAAATTTATTGTGCTCTAATCTAAAATCATTCAGATTAATTTTAGTCAGCAGATAACTTACACAAGCAGCTGAAGGGTCCACTTTTATAAAACCAAGACCAAACTACCACAGCAGCAAAGTTAAGTCTCTGGATTTGATTATATCTGCAAGTACTTAGGGATCGTTTTCTCTACAAAAATAAAATGTTTGATATGTGCATCTAACAACTACCTGATTCTTGTGATTCTGCCAAACAATGAGCGTTTACAGTGCAACAAGTTATTGTGCATGAAAGCTGCACCCTAAGGTGGTCAGTGTGGGTAAGAATGATCCACTAACTGCTTTCTTCTGACTGCTGCTCGTGCAGTTTCTATTCAGCAGTAGCAGAGTTTCTAGGTTTTTTTTGTTTTGCTTGTCTGTCTGTGAGCAGGCATTATTATTATTAATATTATTATTAAAGAGTGTTTTCACAGACAAACACGGCAGAACATGAGTCTGCTTCTTCATCCAATTCAGCTGATAATTTCAGGTTATAAACACCTTAACCTGGTGCTGCTCTGCTCAATGATCACTTTTAGCCAAGGTGACTTGGAAGTACAGCAGGTGGGGTCAAAGTGTATGAGTGCATTTTGTGCAGTTTAAAACCAAACAAAATGGTCAAAATGCTGTCTCCTGAACCACGTGAGCCATCAGTTGGCCCGAAGGCGTCCTTATGTCCTCGTCTTCTGTCTGTGCTTTGTCGCTCTCTGTCTCCTTCTCCTCGATGACCATGTCCTCTTTGCAGTAAGCCGCACCGTTGTTGTCTTTTTTGGTCATTTGATAGGGTGCCGCGTTGGTTTCTTTGTGCTGGTCAGCAAGATTAAAGAAAGGATTCTAAGCACCTGCTGTTAGGAGCTGAAGTGGAAAATGTGCAGCTGCAGAGTAAACAGTAGGTTACCTTCTGGGCCAGAGGAGTGATGCAGCACAGCTTCTCTCGGTAACGCTTGGGCAGGAAGAAGAGCAGAGTGCCCAGGACTGGGAAAACTGTGCCTGGGGTCAGCTCCTTCTCCTTCATGGGGCCTAAAGGGAACAAGACAGCTGATAGTCACAGAACAGAAAACTGACCGAACATTACATTGAAACAATAGGTCATAAAAATATAGGTTCTTCAACTGAAACTAAAGTAAAACACAGTAAAGACTTGCATTAAACTCTTAGGGGCAGTTATGATAGGGAGATGTTAGAACCACGGACCAACAATTGGTCCTGCCAATATCTTTGCTTAAAACAACTTTCATCTCCAAATAAAAAACAAACAAAGAAAAGAAACGTCTTTATAATGATTCTACAAAGGTTTCAGTGGTTGGTATTGAAAATACATCAACTTTTAAAAGCAGGATTAACAGCATGCAAAGAAAACTGCCCAGTTTGTAGAAAGTCCCAACCAGGAAGAAGACTAACCAAAAAAAGGAATCCTTTATTTTATTACCCAAACATCTACTAATAAAGTTTTGCACATTTACCTCTATAATCTGGTCATATCAAATGGGATTTTAATACCCAAACAAATTATTTTTTTGTCAAACTCTTAGTTTGTCCCAACAAACACCAACAGGCTGCTGTAGATTAACAAGAATTTAATCTGCATGTTGCTTGAAAAAATTAAAATCAACAGATGTTGAATCCTGATCTGAATTTATTATGAATGTACTGTCTGGCCCAAAAAAGGTTACACACTACAATATGTCGTTGGACCGCCTTTAGCTTTGATTACGGCACACATTCACTGTGGCATTGTTTCTATAAGCGTCTGCAACGTCACAAGATTTATTTCCATCCAGTGTTGCATTCATTTTTCACCAACATCTTGATGATGATGGTAGAGTCTGACCTTCTCCAGCACATCCCAAAGGTTCTCAATGGGGTTAAGGTCCATGTGTGAAAATGATGTCTCTCACTCCCTGAACCACTCTTTCACAATTAAAGCCCGATGAATCCTGGCATTGTCATCTTGGAATATGCCCGTGCCATCAGGGAAGAAAACATCCATTGATGGAATAACCTGGTCATTCAGTATATTCAGGTAGTCAGCTGACCTTTGACCTCATTCTTTGAGCACATCCTGTTGCTGAACCTGGACCTGACCAACTGCAGCAACCCCAGATCATAGCACTGCCCCCACAGGCTTGTACAGTAGGCAACACTTCACCTGCCTCTCTTCTTACCCTGATGAGCCCATCACTCTGGAACAGGGTCAGTCTGGACTCATCAGACCACATGACCTTCTGCCATTGCTCCAGAGTCCAATCTTTATGCTCCGCAGCAAATTGAAGCCTTTTTTTCCCAGTTAGCCTAAATGATTAGTGGTTTTCTTAAGGCTACACAGGTGTTCAGTTCCAATCTCTTGAGTTCCTTCACATTGTGTGGAAATGCTCTTACTGTCACTATTAAACGTAGCCCAGAGTTCTGCTGTTGTTCTTTGATTTGATTTCACCAAATGTTTAAGTGAATCACGATGATTCAGGATTTTTTTCTGGCAACATTTCTTCCTCGAAGACGATGGGTCCCCACTATCCTTCCAGTTTTATTAACACGTTGGACAGTTCTTAACCCAGTTTTAGTAGTTTCTGCAGTCTCCTTAGATGTTTTCTCTGCTTGATGCCAATGATTTGACCCTTCTCAGACTGACATCTTCTCCACGACCTCAGGATGTGTCTTTCAACATGGTTGTTTAAGAAATGAGAAGCAACTCATTGCACCAGTTGGGGTTAAATAACTTGTTGCCAGCTGAAACATAATCACCCATGCAGTAATTATCCAATAGGAGGCTCGTACCTATTTGCTTAGTTAAATCCAGGTAGCGACTTTTTTTTTTTTTTTTTTTGGCCAGGCAGTGTAGTAAATCAGTCCCCAGGCTTGTTCAGGTCAACATGGTAACTGCAGCAAGGTGTCTCTCTCTTTTCCTGATTGGAATATCGATGACTTGAACGGACTAGAAAATAAGGCTCAAATAAACAGATGCCAGTCCCTCCAGGATTTCGTGGGCATTTTTTGTGATTTCGTGGGGCATTTTCTTAAAAGTTTTGATGAAAACATTTACGCTTCGGTCGCTGCTCCTGCACGCTCCCGGCATTCTGATGTTAACAGGAAGTGACGTCACATCTCTTCTTCGTAAGTTATTTGGGGTTATTTTGTATTCAACCATAAATATTAAGTTAAAGTTGCGGGAAAGTTGTGGTGTTTTGGGCAAAGTTGCAAAAAGTTGCGATTTTGCGGGGTTTGCTTGATTTAGCGTTAATAGTTGCGATCGCAACATCGCGAAAACCTAGAGGGTCTGAGATGCTGTGTGAAAACTAAGTCCTACCAAACACGCTCCTAAACAGTGAGCAGCAGGAGTTTGTGGTGTTCACTCACTACATTTTTATGTTTCAAAAGTGTTTTATGTAAGACAGAAGAGGGACAGAATACTTTGTCTGAGTCATTTATTTATTTTGGATGAGGCACCAGTTGGTTAATTTTATTTAGTGATCACTTCTGCCATCCTTACACTGTCTGGGAAGAAATCCTACAAGGACCTCCGTAATAAAGAACCAGTTGTGTTATTTACTTTAAAATAAATAAATTATATACATATATTCCCAACCAGCAGAGGGAAAGTGGCCTTGACTTGGCCATGGCATTTTTGGAAACCATGGCAGAGAATAGTGAGTATTTTTTGACTTTATGTCACTTATTTACCCATTGGTGGTCAGTTACGGGTGATCACCCCAAGACGACCCGCCAATATTGAGGAAGCACTCAGTTACATAAAAACCCACAGAGATCATGTAGAACCAAGTCGGGTTGAATTAGGGCAAAGCGAGTCATGCTGAGACTGAAAAATGGCTTTAGTCAAAATAAATGTTACCGTCTGTAGTTATTGTGACATACTTATTGAAAAAGAGCCATGGGTCAATGTGCATACCTGTTAGAAGACTGACCAGCAGCCCCACCACCACCACAGTAGTAGAGTTGTGAGCACTGTACCACATGTAGGACAAGGAGTAGAGCGCCTCAACACCCGTTGGCCTGGTGAAGGAAGCCACAAATATTAATAAACAAACAATATTTAGAGCTTTACATTGACATGGTTGTAAATACTACCCACACTTCACAATTCTTGCCTATTTCAGAGATGGGTGCTTCACTATTAAAAGCTTAATGTATCAAACTGTTACACAGGAATTAAATCAAATGGATATATAGAAAGGTTTGTTTGTGATGCATTACCTTGGCTTAGCTGTGGCCGTACTGACTATTGAGGTCAGAACAGTACTGGTCATGTTGCCAAACAGAGGCAGAGCTGTGGTGTTGAGTAGGGGTTCAGTGGTGGAACTAGACATGCGCATCACAAAGCTGCCAATCCCAACCCAGAAGGCCATGGCAAGGCCTGCTACCAACCCGATAACTGCACCCTGAGAGCAGCAGAGTGGATAATAACAATACAGCACATTCAAAAAGACAATCAACTTTCTCTGTGTAAAATAGCTAACAAAAGAGTGTCTTAATACACAACTTACAATGGAATTTGCCCATGGGAAAAACATTCCCAGGCAGAAGAGTCCCAGCAGAGGACCACCCACCATCCCAAAGATACTGAAGGCTGCCTGTGGACATCAAGCAGGGCAACAGAGTGAAAAGTTTTAAGGTTGCTTATACACCAGGATCATCCAGGGGACTCTGTTCGATTGGGTGGGGAATGCCAAAACATTTCAACCATTCATTTAGTTTAGTTCACTTTCACACTACATTTTTGAAAGTGAACCAAACCACCTGGACGTCACACAGTTTCAAAGCTGCTCGTCTGTGGCATTATTCATCCCCCAAGAGGGGAAATTCAGAGAGCAACAGCACAAAACTGATTTACATTGTAAAATAATTGAAATAAAAAGTAGATAAATTAAGTGATAGACAAAGTAAAAGGGAGAAACAAAATAAAGTATTAATCCCATCATGCTAGTATTAATTTTAAATGAGATTAATGCTAGTACTGATAATATCAGTTTTTGAATCGATCTGCACACAACTACTGCCCAGTATGAGCAGGAGGCGAGGCAACAAGCTGTCCAGCATGTTACTCTGTATGTAAAATGAATGCAGCGACGAGCGAGAGACTCCAATGTGCTCACTTCCTCTATTGGTTTGCTGGATAGTTTGTTTGCATTTCATACTGTAAGGGAACCACACTAGAGATTAGATGAGCTTGCACACCTTGCCAAATGAAGCAGACTATCCTATAAATGAACTGTGGTCTGTTTAAAGAGGATCAAACAACTCTGGCATGTCAGCTCCCCAAGTTGCTGTGAAGATGACAACTTTAATCTTGATGCTTTAAGACAGCATAATTTCACATTACAGATGGAAAATCTGACAAAAGAAACACTACTGTCCATATGTTTGTAACTATTGTAGCTGGAATAGTTACCTGCAGCACAGATCCCATAATGGAGGCAATGTAGGCCATAGCCAGACAGACAAGACCATAGGCCAAAGCTGTGACGTGTAGGACAAGGAACAGACAGAAGGGTCACATTTAGGAACAAATTTAAAACAAAAGAAGCCTGCTAAATAATATTTCATATTACCAAAGTATTAAACACAGAAATATTTTTTTACAAAAAAAACAATAGAACAAAATTATTGATCTTTTAGATTTTTTCAACGATTCAATCTTACAAACCCCCTGTCTTACCAAGTCCTTTGGAGAGAAGTGTAGCTCTTCCTTCAGCCATATTTGGAAAATGAGGTTTGATTAGGTCTTCCATAGTTACTGTTGCTAAGGAGTTAAAGGATGATGAGATGGTGCTGGGAGAAAAAAAAAAGAATAATTGCAAGAATGATAGTAAGTCCTTCAGGACCAATCAGGGAGGCTGCAGTTATCAGGAACATTCTGAAAAACACTAATGCATTATTTTATGTGCAGGAGAAATTCCAATTATATTTAGCTGAAAGGAAATGGGGACACTGAGCACTGAGCTGAGAGATGAACAACTATTCACACTACCACCTAATTTAGAGGTACCAATTAACTTAACATGCAAGTTTTTGGTCTGTGAGAGGAAACTGGAGTACCCGGAGTAGACTCACATGTGCACGGGGAGAACATGTAAAGTCCACCTGGACAGGCTCCATTTTTGGAGGCAATTCTGTGACCTCCCTGATGGGAGGCAACAGCTCCAACCATTGCACCACCATGCTGCCAACACTGAGTTATTAACAGGCATAATAAAAATTTATGACAAAGTGCTGTTTACTTGATGCTGCGCATCTGTGGATTTAGGGTTTCCTATGGTTTTAGAAATAAAGAAAAATTTTCTTCCTCAAAAGTTTTACATTTTAAGAAATAAATGAAGAAATACAAATTTAAAAGAAAAAAAGAACTGCCGTACATCGCACATTACACTTCATGATTGCTAATTTATTAAAATTAAGCCAAAATGCAGAAGCCTGTTATAAAAACTAAGGGTGAATTCTATTTCACTACTTAGCACTATTCCTGTTTTACACGTTCAAGCCAAAGGGTAGAGGTGTTCTACTTCTCTTTGTAATGTAAGGTCTGGGTGAAGTGGCAGGACTATCTGGCCCTACAAACTAAGGTCTTTCAGGGGGCATGCTTCAAACAACGTGTTCAAAGCTGTACTAGCAATGAAGTTCACAAACGTAATAATCTGTTTATTGTACGCTGGTGTATATGGCAAATATCATGCTTGCAATTCCTTAGCAAGCATAAAGAAAATTGCATTGTATAAAAAAAAAATTGTAGCAAGCTAGGTAACTGGTACATGAGCTGTTACAACTTCAGCTTAAAAGAAAAAAACAATATCCAGGGTTTCCTCCGGCGTATTATAAGCCTGGCGGGTCGCCAGGCTAAGCTCCGCTTGTTTAAAATAAATACGTCATTTTTTTATACACGTTTTTTCCCACCCGCATGCCCAAAACCGCTGCCATTCTCTACCTCACCGGGCAAGGGTGCACGCGCCAATAGTGACGCAATCGCGCTGTTCCCGCCTGTGTTGCATTGTGCACCTTTTGTAACTTGGCAAGGACCATGGGCGCCATGCTCCATTCAACCATCTGCTCTCTTTTTTACCGCATTTCCACTGGTTATGTAGCGTACTGCCCCAACGTACCACCGCACGCTCGGGTCTGCACACTGTTCGCGGAGCCCTGCGGGACTCTAATGAGCCTCGATGTGAGACGTGTGTTGGTGCTTTATTTGCATTTTTTCATTTATGTTAATTTATTTATTTATAAATGTGACATAAATAAGAATTCAAATTAGGTGCAACCAATTATTTATTATTATTTTAATCATATTTCTTTGTTTAAAAAAGTATTTCAAAAGTGCCGTTTTGTAAAACTGTAGTTGTGTAGTAAATATTTGACACAAATATCTTACAATATCACATAATAAATAGCCATATTTTAAACTTTCCTGTCAACTTTAATCTTTTTTTTTTTTTTTTACTAACTCAGTCGGCTGGCAATCAGCCAGCGAACGGCCACCTACCCCCGGGCTTAGCCTCTTTTCTGGGGGAAACCCTGAACATCAATAACAACAACAAATAAATATTGTCACTATTTATGCAATAAAAATTGGCTACTATTGATGCAAACTGAGTACCTGAATGGTATGGTCCGTTTCCCAAGGGAATATTTTAACACTACTTTTCATGACTTCATATTAGGGGCCATGAGAACACTAAGGGTAGGGATCGGGTAACACTAGGAAATGGAATTCATTCTATGTCCACCCCATTACTTCTATAGGAGGGTAAGTGTTTATTAACTGCTTATCAGTGTGCGCTCCTCTGATAAATCAGAAGTTTTTTTAATTTGCTGCTTCAACATACAGGTTTCTGTTAACACAATACCTGGGAGGAAAAGCATCAGTAACTTGCTGCTCAATAATTTGGGAAGGGTTAAAGGTAATTTCCAATGTGTTTAAAGCCCATAATTCTACAGAGAGAAAGGTCATTCACAAATGAAAACCATTCAAGACAAGTTCCAGTCAGACAGGATAATTAGATGAAGACAGAATAAGTTTGGCTTATTTGGAAGAGTTTGCAGTCTAATATCTGAAAACAACATGGCCGCACAGCCAAGGTTTGTTAATTTTTATCTGAATGAATTACAAGACTTCTGGAACAATGTTCTTTGTTTTTTCTCCAAATGTGCTGCTGTCCATTATTGGTAAATATCTCAAGTCTCATCACAAACACTTCATGGGAACTTTTAGCACAGTGACAGAGGGCTGATCAGCCACAGGACCTGGGTACCTACAGTAATTAAGTTGACCCAGAACTCATCAGTAAACCAAAATATTCTGAAGTCAAATGTGAGGCCATCTGCCTGACAGCTCAAGCTTGGTTGAAAGTGGGTCACACAACAGGACAATGATCCCGAAACACAGCAGCTAATCTACAACAGACTGAAAAAGAAAATAATGAAGGTGTTACAATGATCCAGTCAAAGCCCACACCTCATCCTGATGAAAATGCTGTGGTGGGACCTGAGGAAAGCTGTGCAGAAACTAATGTTAGCAAACCTCAATGAGGTGACGCAGTGCCGTAAAGAAGAGTAGACTATGACTGAGTGTAACTGTTGCTAAAGGTGGTTCAACAAGATGGTGAATTTTCTAAAATGATTCTCTTTGGCTTAGGTTTTGTGTAATAAATAATGAATCATTATGACATGTCTGAAACAATAAAAAATGTCATAATTTTTTGTTCATTTGAAGTTATATTTATGTGATGTTAAGACCTGGTAAAAACCAGATTTAGGTTGTGATATCCAAAACCTTAGAAATAAAGGATGCATTTTACATCATTTTTGCAGTTGAATGATGCATAAAAATAATCCAATGTAATCCATCCATCCATTTTCTTTACCCGCTTCTCCATTCCAGGCTGCAGGTAGCTGGTGTCTATCCCCAGCAGTCACTGTGCGAGAGGCGGGGGACACCCTGGACAGGTTGCAAGTCCATCACAGGGCCACATAGAGACTAACGAGACAAACAACCATTCACACTCTCACTCACACCTAGGGACGATTTAAGAGTCACCAATTAACCTAACATGCATGTTTTTGGTCTGTATCCAATGTAATGTCAAACAAAATATAAAAATATTGATTCATTGAGATAGGGAATACTTTATGATAGACTGGTAAAATCTTATAAAGTGTGTAAAAGCCAGAGTTTCAATAATAAATGAGGCTTAAATTGTTGTTTTGCTGCTGTCAGCAAGACGGTGAACAAACCCTCTGCAGAGGCTCAGTGGACCATTACCTCACAGTCTGGGTTCTTGGGTCATTTACCTGAGTGCTCCACTGAAGAGACAGGCCACAAACAGCCCTGGGAGGCCAGGAAGATCTCTGAATACATCCATCACAAAATACAGCACCATCTGCACAAACAAACTCGGCATCAACAGAGCATACCTCTCTTTATGTCGCTTCAACCTGAAATCTCTAGGCCTCACCTGGTCATTGGTTTTGACGTAACCCTTGTCCAAAGGGCTTTCCTCTCCATAACGAGCAAACATAACCAGACCCATCAAACAACCCAAACAAAGCACGATTTGCTGGCATGGAAAAACGACATAGCAGGACCTGAAAAGACAAGATGGGTGGATAAATGGTTGTCAGGAGCTTTTCGCGTCTTACGTCATTGTTCGCTTTTAACAGTACAGGTAAGCCAAAAATGTGATAAAGTGGTTTCTGCTCACATGACAGCTTCCTTCTCAGAGCGAGAACTGAGGTATCTCTGGACCTGAGCTTGATTGACACCATAGAGAGCCAACATGAGAAAGACACCCCCAACCCCCAGAGTCCAAAAGGTGTGGCGCTGCAGAGGGTCTGGGTTCAGACTACAGAGGGAGAGTGAAGGTTACATTATTTATGGAATTCTGATTCTCAAAAATGTGGCTAAGCAAGTTTCCCTGACCTTTACTCTTATACAATGTATTCAATACACTCACAAACAAAAAATAAGTTAAGAACCCAGATGAAGTGGTGGAAACAAAGTAAAACTGCATAAATTTAAATGTCATATGAGTGTATGCCAATGATTACAGTATCAGATCAAATGGGTAACAGAGTTGGCAGGAGGGGCACACTGCTGGTCTCAAGTCAGTAGGGCCTAGTCCCCTGCCTGGCCTAGGTACAAGCAGTGATTCTGTGTAGAACTGAGTCATACAGCTGTATCCTGTCCTGCTACAAGTTGCCCCACAGCTGTTGTAACTAACCCTTGAGAGCAGATCAGCACTGAATTAGAGTTACGTTCGAGCTGATTATGCATGTTTGACTAGAGGACCTGTCTGTTCATAGGAAGGACCTCGGGATGACACAGACAACTAATAGACACTCATGTCTCGTGTTTCTATAGGCACTGTCTCATAGAAAGACTCTCAGGGTGCTGTCTCATCAGGGGTAAGGCATGCGGACGCAAAATATCACTGATGTAACACCATGCTGTCAGGGGACCCTGACAGCATGGTGTCAGGGGTCATACCTTATGTGGCACACAACTTAAGGCCACACATTGATGTCAGGAGTTATGCCAGTGTGTCTCGCTACAATATTAGAAGGAGTTGTTCTCTTCCCTTGGTGTCACCATGTGCAAACACAACAGTAATCTATAGTAATACAGAACTAAGATTAATTGCTGAACATGATACAGCACCATTCATCATCACTTCATGCCTGCTGGTTATAACTCCACTCCAGAGGCAGCTGTCTCTACTCTGGTGTTAATGCATGGGATGGTGAACCTCTAGTCTGGCTGATGCCAGTTGTCATGAGATGAGGATGACACTGGGTGTCGTAAAGCAGAGGTCCCCAACCCTGGTCCTTGTGGCCTAATGTCCTGCATGTTTTAGCTGTTTCTCTGCTTCAACACACCTGACTGAAATGAATGAGTCGACAGGCTTCTGCAAAACTTGATGACAGTAGGTAATTCAATTATTTGAATCAAGTGTGTTAGAGCAGGGAAACATCTAAAACATCCAGGACAGTGGACCACAAGGACCAGGGCTGGGGACCTCTGTTGTAAAGAGTCCAATAGCTGCATTTAGATGCCAAGCACGGGTTTTGTGATGCTTGGCGCACAATATGGCAATCCTCTCTTGGTCTATCTTAGGCAACCTGAACCTTCACAACATGAGTACCTTCCCACTGGAATGATCATCTGACTGCAGTGACATCTGTACACCCACATGCTGTGCAATTGCACTAGACGACCACCTGTCCTCAAGCAAACCCAAAAGGTGACCTGTATTAAACTACATAAAGTGCTGGTAATGCTCTTTAATGCATCTAAAAGGCAGCTCCTGTGTCTGCTGACCCTTACTCACTGACTGACTGACTGCTGGACAGTCTGGCAACTGACTGCTAACTGTTGCTCCACTTGTGATATCACCACTTATTCTTTCTGATGCTTGCTCTAGAAGTGCCAGCTCCTTGTAAATTGAATCCTTTATATACCCATCACTGGTCTGCACGGTCTGATCGAGTAACAAACTTTGTCCAAATTATACTTTTCCTTCAGAGTGATTTACATGTTATCAGCGCGTGCAGTTAGTTCACTCAATACTCACTCTAGTCCAGCAATGCGGCTGCCGTTGACTGCTTTCCTCCAGACCTCTGCTATACCTCCAGCCTGACTGGCTCCTACCACAATCACAGCCAGCTGGCCTGCAAACATCACCACTGTCTGGAACACATCAGTCCAGATGACTGCCTTCAGGCCCCCCTGGGAGACAGCAACAAGAGAGCTGATCACTTTAAAGTTCATAATGATCAAAAATAAACATTCAGCTGTAATAACTTCCACTCAGATACAAGTGGATGTTTTGGAAAAGTGGTAAAATATATTAACCCCTCCAACCATTTCAAACTGTTTTAAATGTACTCATTCAGCCATTCTTTTACCTTATTGCACTGTTTTAGATAACAATCAATTAAATATTATCACAGTCAAAAACTAAAATATACTGAGTACGAAAAATTTTTCAACTTACCAGAGCAGTATACAAAGTACACACTAATCCCATGGCCAACACTGCCCCCCATAGGTCAAAACCTGTCACTGCAAATCACAGTAAATCCGTAATCAGTTACTCAAGAATAACTATAAAACATGCTGTAAGAAAAAAAGCAATAATGGATCTGATGAAAGTGTACAATTCAATGTTAACACTGACAGACTGTGCTAAAATTTAACAAATTTACCTGCATTCAGTGCCAGTGCTGGGGCATACAGGACTACCCCCATATAAATGACCTGCAGACAGAAAACAGCACTGTAAAACAGGAGAAGTCTTAAAAAACGTTATATCTCTGTGGGCTTAGTGGATGATTCTGTTAAAAAAAACAACTTGAGTTACAATACTGCAAAAATGAATTTACACTTTTGCTGTTTTCTTAAAAAAATATCAATGCAAGTAAATACTATCCTGTTCATTTGTGTTATGAACAAGCAACTGGGTGTGTGGTAATGGGAGTTAAAACCATAAAGCAATAACTAAAAATTTACAAGGGTCAATGTGACATTTGCAGGAACAAAATTCAAATCAGAATTGCCAAAGATTTAGGGAAAGATGTTGCACAATGTGTAGAGCTTGAAGTATGTGTTAGGAATGACTTTCAGCTACTACCACACCAAATTCTAGCTCAATGTCTGTAAACAGACAGATTTTGTGTTGGCTTATGTTGATTAGCTGTGGTGTTAAAAGTTAATGAGTAGGAGATGTTGAACATCCAATGATTAACTTTTGACTCCCAAATAGTTCATGTCAAATTTTAAATGAAAAGCCTGCTAAATTTGTTAGTACCCAGAATGTGGTTTTGGTAATAACTCTCAGGTACTACCACACCAAATTGAAGGTCAATATCTGTAAAACTGACTGAGTTGTAGTCATTTTTGTGTTTTTTAAGGTCAGTAGGCTTGCAGCCTTCTTGAATCAGGTTAACCCTAAAGGTTAATCAAATGTAGACGTACATCAAATAATTACTTTCTACAATTTCATTAGATTTTGTTCAGCCTCTATAATCAATATTCACATAATATATGAAGCAGACCTAAATACCATTTGAAAGATGAATGTCACAGTCCCACATATGCGAACCGTCTTGTTAAAACGAAGCTCCAGATACTGTTGGAGAAAACATAAACGAAAAAAAACAAAACAAAAACAGAAACAACAAAAAAAGAGCTAAATAAAGACTCATACTTCATATCATCTCAGAGGTGAATTGTATTTGACAGTAAGTGCAGCAAATCAGACTTAGTTTAAATTTTATTTATCAAAGTGAGAAATCACAGGACATTACTACAATCGTCTTCTGTTAAATGATCAAGCGAAAGATCCTTTAGACACATTTATTCTTAAAATAAGACCACATGCTTCTCTGATTCTTTTATGTCAGAGATAAGACAGATAAGACTGTAAAACTCTGAGATCATACTTGAGAAAGATAAGGATAGAAAAAGCAGGAGGTAAATGTGTTGACAGAGTAAAACGAAAAATACAGAAAAAAAGAGACATTTAAAACAATTTCAGATCATAAAATCAACTTCTGTTACAGTTTAGTTTACTTTCAAATACCTGGGTGTCATAAAACAAAAGCCAGATGCAAAGACACATTTGACACGTTGCAGATATCAATAAATACCAATTAGCTTGTTGCAAGCATGTATAACTTTAAAGGAAAAAAAAAAAAAACATAACAGGGAGAGAGAAAGTTGTGTGCCAACTCTTGTTGTGTACCTCGTAGGCACTGGACAGCCGAAGCCTGTAGAAGACTGGTATGAACACATGAGCAGGGATGAGCAGACCCAAGAAATAGGAGCAACCCAGGAACCAGTACTGTGTCCCAAATGAATAAACCTCAGACGGCGCACCCAGGATGGCCACAGCTGACTGAAACGTGGCCAGCAGGGACAGAGACACAGGCAGGCAGCTCATGGAGCGGTCAGCCAAGAAGAACTCCTGAAGTGAAGCAGGTGTGTGTCAGATATCAGTACTACACACAGTCGAAAGACTTAAAGCTCAGGGAAACCAACATCAGAGTATGGAATCATCAAATCTTCATGTGTATGAGAACAAAATCTACCTGCGTTGTACGCTGACGTCCACCAGAGAAGGCATAGAAGAGGCCAATGCTGGCTGAGGCCACCAGAAGAAGAACAAAGATCACATAGTCCACTGTGGTGAAGTGCATCCGGACCACCTCCCCCATGACAATGCTGGATGTTGGAGGAGGCGGAGGGCCGTAGGAGCCTTTGCAAGAACAGCCTCAGGGGCTATTTATGACATCAGAGAAAGCTCGTTGTCCATGGACACATTCCCTAAAAGGGAGAAGGAGATAAAAAGAAGTTGCACTCATCCACTTACTAAAATCAAAGCAGCAACATTACGCTAGAATCTAAAAACATTCATAAAGATTTATTTTACAAGATGTGCAACAATGGGAAAAGTTTTAAAGTTACATTTAATTGGGCAAATCCAATAAAACAAATAAAATCGTTATCATCGTATTTAAAAAAAAAATTATTGTAGGTAGGTACATTTATTTATATAGCACTTTTCAGCACAAGGCGACTCAAAGTGCTTTACAACACAGAACAAAATTACAGACAAAGTTACAGAACATGATAATGAACAAAATTACAGACAGGTACAAGATACAATGATAAGTAATTGTCTAAATAAGCTAAGCTAAACCAACAGATCTAAGCATGACTAAATGTACAGAACTAAGCTAAGCTAAAACTAAAACTAACGGTACCGAGCTATCTAAAAGTACCCCAGGCCCGCTCTACAGCCGAAGTAAAACCAGACATATCTAAGCATGAGCTAAGACAGTCAAAAATAGTAGCTAAACTAAACAGATCTAAGCATGACTAAATGTACAGAACTAAACTAAGTGTACAGGAAGATAAAGTTAAACTAAACAGTACCAAATTTCTAAATGGTACCAGTGGCCCGCTAAAACAGCCGATGTAGTAAAAACAAGCAGTAGTTGTTTTGGTTCAGGCAGACTGTTTTCTGTCTGCCTTGAAAGTCTTGCTGATACTTCTCAATGGCGAATCCAAACAGCCAAATTCCAGGACCATTCCGCCTGTTTCGAGCGAAGCAACTCTCTTCAAGATGTAACCCATATTATACATGAGTTCCAGAAACGCAGTTCAGTCTGCGGTCCTGTAAAAGAATCGCATCCAACTTGCGATTCAGCTCGCGTATCCACACAGTTTGATTGCTGATCGCCAAACCCACCAAATGAATTTGACAATAAGTCAGGTAACTGCCTAATCCAAACAGCAGAAATCCTGTTATCAGAAATCCAAATATGTAAAGATCCTCCACGTCTTCCACAGACAGACTCGATAGACAAACAGGATTTCAACGTTTCCAGGAATCCAATGTGTATCCAGCGAAGAATGTCTTCTCAGGGTAAGCTGGCTCTCCTTTGGTCGGCCTTCCCATCGAGAAAATTTGATCAATTGTGTTGAGAAACCAGCTGACTAGATCCATAGTTCCAAAAATGTTTGGAGGAGTATGTAAAAAAGAAGTTCCCAAAAGCAAGGGGGTGGGGCAGTACAGGAGTCAAAGAGACAGAGAGAAAAGAAACACGTCCGCCTTCCACCAGGAGCAGAGAGAAAAACCCAAATGACAAATTTTTTGGCAATGTTGCCCACCCCTAAACAACAATAAGATAAGCAGAATATATACCAAAGGGTTGCATATGTATGAATGAGTTAAATATGAATGGGCCCAAACCTATGACTATCATTGTAACTTAAACTCAACTAATTAACTTATGGTTGGTGTCAATCTGAAGGAGTGACATACGACTGGGAACACTGTCCTTCTAACAACGCATTTCACCTTTTGTTCTTCTGACCTGCAGCTCAGTCAAATGCCAACCTGACAGCCAAACCATCTGTTCTGTGATTGGATTGTTAAATTTGTGATTGACATGAAACTGATCAATCAGCTTACAGGAAGAAAATTCCAGTCAAAATTTGTACTTGCAAAATAAAACTCACAGTCAGAGTTTTACATGCAATTTTATGCTTTGTATCGTAAACTAACCTTAACAAAAAAATAAAAATAATAATTCTGACTTGTTTGATTATTTTTTTACAAATACAATTTTTTTTCCTCACAAATTTTTATCTACAGATGCACAAAGATGAAATTCTCAGACATTTTGGTTTACAAACTAAAGCCTAATTCACAACTACACATTCTGAGGGAAGCTGGTCCTTCTCTGGTATGGCCTCAACTACTAGATTCTGCTCCAAGGTTTACTAAATTACCAGTCTTTGGTTCATTTGGTTTATTTTTGTCACAGCTGTCAGGACTAGTGACTCAACTTTTTTTCCTTTACAAATCAAATGCTGCAGTATAGCAGAAAAATATGAGTAAAAAAAAATTGTGATGTGCAATATTGTTGTTTCATATTGCGATGACGACATCAACTGCAATAAACCCACATTTTCCTCCCTTTCTCTTCTGTCATTAATATTACCTAAACCAGGTGTGGGCATTGAGGCCAGTGAGAGTTTTTTTTTGGATTGACCAAGTATACACTCCTGATCAAAATCTTAAGACCAGTCAAAAAATTGCAAGAATTTGCATTTTGCACTATTGGATCTTAAGAAGGTTTTAAGTAGAGCTTCACAATGTTAAAGGAAAAAATCAGTGCAAGAGACAAGAACTTTTGAGCAGGGAATTTTCTGCAAACTGCATTTAAACTCAAACATGATTTTTTTCAGCTGATCAAAAATCTGGATTCCATGTCATTTTCTGTCATGTCTTTACACTGTCAAGACCTGATGGCAAAAGCAAAAAAGCTCACTGACTTTGAACGTGGTAGGATTGTTGAGCTGCATAAGCAAGGCCTCTCACAACGTGCCATCGCTGCTGAGGTTGGACGCAGTCAGACAGTCATTTTGCATTTTTTAAATGATCCTGAGGGTTATGGAACAAAAAAGTCAAGTGGTAGACCCAAAACGATTTCACCAGCTC
>NC_051448.1:22403387-22407484 GCF_001649575.2 Kryptolebias marmoratus | reverse complement strand
GTTTGAGTGTAAATGCAGTTTTCAATTAATTCCCCACTCAAAAGTTTTTGTCTCTTACGCTGATTTCTTCTTTTAACATTGTGAAGCTCTACTTAGAACCTTCTTAAGATCCAATAGTGCAAAATGCAAATTCTTGCAATTTTTTGACTGGTCTTAAGATTTTGATCAGAAGTGTATTATTAGCATGTAGAATATGAAGGTATGATACTTGGTTCATGATTTATTGAAGTCTAAGCAGTCCTTTATGATATTATTATTGAATTCACTGATATAGCAGTAACAATAACTTTTTGGTATATTGTTCAGCCCTATGCTGCAGGAATATGTTCACTATCCTTTTTTCCTTTTCATTTAAAGAAGCTATGTAAACTATTTTACTGAACATTACTATGTTTTAAAGCCTTGTTTGGAACAAACATTGCTTTGTGATGTTTGGTTTTTAAATGTACATACTGCAATCGGGCAACAATACAGAGAAGATGAAATGATTACTTTAATGGATATGATAGAAAATCATTTAAGGACTCTGAGCTCCAACTGCTGCTGACTGACTCTTACTGACAATTATGACTTAAGTGTAACTGGAGAAAGAATCTTCTCTGGCCACAATCTCTTAAACAAGTCATTCATGACATTTTTTTTATAAATCCTTTAATATCACTGACATATTTTGCAGAACCACTTTTTTATTCCTTGAAACTGATAATTTCCACCAGTCCTCTTTATGTTTATAGAAGAGATACAAACCCTGTTTTTTCACAGGGTTCACTTCAGGTGCTTTACTTTTATCAACAATCAATAGAAGTTTCATGTCTGATTCCATGCTGTGTTCGAAATAAAACAACTCTCACATTACTCTGCAGATTAAAACAACCTTTGTTTCACAATTTTCTCCTCACAGCATGTTGAAGAACTGCACTCCTCGTGACATGGAGGAACAGAGGGGCAGACTGCATCCAGACTCTTCATCCTTTCAGTTCTTAGGATCAGATGTAGAGTCTCACCAACAGTGGACTGTTGGGGTTTAATCCCAATTAAGAACTTTAGGGACTAAGAACTTTAAGAACTTCTAGTTACAAACAGGAAACATTACCTGAATAAAAATGTTTAAAGCAGTTTGTTTTTGACATTGACTAACAGTTAACAATTTTGTCTTTGTCTCAAATACTTAACTTTAAAATATCTTGTGAAACCAAATTTTCACAAACATCAAAACATTAATATACATTAAAATAATTGAAATGAATTCCATATACATGCCTAACCTCAGCCCCTCTGCCAAGCTGTCAAAAAAGTACTTTTGTTTATCCAGTTTATTAGTTTTCATTATCAACATTTTTATCAAATCATTTTACACTTTCATGTAAAAAGGTGAATTTTTGAAACATAATATTTTATAATATAATTTATAATTTTTTTTAAAAAACTTGTAAAAAATCTTTAAGTTGTGGCATGAACTTTCACTTATTTTAAAATCAAGTCAAATTACAAATATTTTGTAAAAAATGAGTGTAAAAACATTTAAATAAGGATTCTTCTGAATTAACACTGAAGCACCCTTATTTCTGTTATCTCCAGTTTACATCACAATTTTTGATTTGCTACTTCTCCCGCTGCTTTGAAAAAGCATCAAAACATATGGCTCAATCAAAAAGAGTGTGCTGTGACTTTTGGTAGCAGTGCATTGTAGAAATGAGATTTTCATTTGTTGTCATTTGTAATCATCAAAATTAAACGAAATAAACATTTGAAATATATGAGTTTGTATGTAATGTATGAATATAATATACAAGTTTCACTTTTTAAATGGAATTACTGAAATCAATCTACTTTTTCATGATATTCTAATTTTATGACCAGCACCTGTAGATGGCTAAACTTTCCAAAGATTTTGCAGACAAAGTCTACTTACTCCCACAAACTTTACACTACTCATATGTAGCTTATAGATCAAAATGGAGCCATTTTTGTCTTCTTTCATACTGTGTCTCATTGGTATAAGACTTAGTTTTTTTCTTAAATCCCTTTAGATTGCAGAGTGCACACATTCAAATTCCCATTGGCTTTCATTGTACATCAGCTCAGAATTTTCTTTTTAAAACATCATTTTGTCACCACATAGAAAGTACCAGTTTGACAAACAGAAATCTAGGCAGGCTCAAAGCATAAATTAATGAATTGCTGTGGCATCTTTTTTAAGTTTCATATCTTAGTTAAAAAAGATGTCACAGCAATTCATTACTTTATGCTTTGAGTTTTATATCTTAGTTCTAGTTAAATATTTCTGTCGTTCACTGGCTGGGACAATATTGTAAGAGGATCTGGGTAGGAATGTGATCTGTTCCACATCAGCCCTACTTTCACATGGGCAACTGTTGAGCTGTTCCTCTGAAAGACATGAAAAAGAAAGACAATGCAGGCAACTGAATGTGGCAATGAAGGCCAACTGTATTAAATGGTAAAAAGCTAATTCAATTGCTGTAGCGTCATATGAACTGTGTTTCTTTGCAACACACATTACTTGGATTGGCTGATTCTACCAGGGAGAGAAATGTCTCTGTGGTAGCTAAAAAAAAAAACTGAGGATTTTCTCAGATTAGCTAAGGCTCATCAAACATCAGCGATGCTCTGTGCTGACACACCTGACTGTGTAATATTCTCTGCTGGCTTGATCAAGCACTGAACAATAAGACATGATTCCCATAAATCCCACACTTGTTCTCATGCTTCATTATCTCTAATCTAGACAATAAGGCAGCTGAGGAAGACCGGTATCTACAGAAATCGTTTTCATGCTGTCCGTTCAGGATGGGATAGCTGTAACTTTCCTGTGCCACCCCAGAAGACAAAAATGAAGCAATCTCCAAAAGCTGTCATGCAGCATTATCATAATCAGGTACCATCCAAACCTCAACATCCTGCAGTCAAATAACTGACCCTGAGTGGGGCACTGGATAAACAATCCAACACATCACAACAACCTCCACTGTAGAGCACTGTAGTGGAGAATACTGGTATTCTCAGTATGAACTACTAGCTTTTACAGAAAGAACAAGGTTAAAAATTAACGGGCTACAGCTCTCCAATCCATAGTAGAGCTACTTGATAATCGAAAAATACACCAGAATTATTTTGGTCAATACTGTAATGTAAAATTATATATATATATATATATATATATATATATATATATATATATATATATATATATATATATGTATATAAACCTTTATTCTGAAGTTGTGGCGAGCTCTATTTTACTGTGGCAGTGCACCAAGATCAATTACATATAGAGGAAACCCTGATGATTAAAGAACATTATTATCCTTTGATGTTTGGAAACATTACTTTTTTCATTTAAAGAACAGTAAATTGCCTTGAATATGACATTTTCATTAATAGGTTTCTGTTCCTGTGCCTTCCTAAAATACCTGAAAGAATGTATTCAAATGTAGGCTACTGGATAAGATTATAAACACTAATAAATAAAAAAAATAAACCTATTGGACATTAATTGTACTGTAGGGCTCTATGCAATGTAGGGCTGCAAAAACGAATCGATAAAATCGATCAAATTCAATGATTAAAAGCGTTGGCAACAAAATTCATTATCGATATGTGTCGCGCAATTTATGCGTTACTAACGTTGTCGCGGAAACGGTGACGTCACCCGCAGCGCGTTTGCTGAACAAACTCCGTCCGCTCCGTATGATGATGAAGAAGCTACGGCTCCTCTTCCTCACTGCAAACTTTCTTTCTGCTACTCCATTACCGTTTAGGGGAGCATTTTACTGACTGCAGGTTAGAATCTGCTGAATAGGGATTTGTGTTTAGTCTTAAAGTTGTTAAGCAGCAGAACTAGCTCTGTGAGCTCTGTTAGCAGCAGTTAGCATACAGGAAACTGCACGCTGCTTTCAGCGCCACCCGGTGGCATCACAAAGTAATGTTTAGTCATGGGTCAGATCACTGTATGCAAGTGAAGAGTGAGGCAACATTTAACTAAATTTACATCTACTTATTTATGTAATTAAGTGTTTTAATGGTACTTGTAGTGTGTGTGTTTAATTGATTTAGTTGTAAGTTTTTTAGAGATGTGA
>NC_051448.1:22377103-22402945 GCF_001649575.2 Kryptolebias marmoratus | reverse complement strand
CTCAGGGCCTTTAAACAACAAAATGCCTCTGTTTTGCACTTTTTTAAAAAGTAGCATCCACATTTATTTTTAGGGATATAGTATACATTTTTTATATTTTTGTTGACATTTAGTTTTATTTACTAAAGTTATTTGACATTTCTCTTAGTTTTATTTCTTTTATCACAACTAACTATACAGGCAGCTACATGTTTTTGTTCAGTAATCTATGCAATTCCAGACGGTGGTGGTGGGGGGTGTGGGGTTCCAAGAAGACTGATTAATCGATTAATTGAGAAAATAATCGCCCGATTAATTGATTATTGAAATTATCATTAGTTGCAGCCCTAATGCAATGCATGCAATAGTTACCGCTTAAGTTTTAAGCAAAGATGATGTGCAATGATAGTGGTCAGAATATGTCTTGGGGATTACTGTCAGCTACTACCACACCAAATTTTAGCTCAATATCTGTGAAAAAGCTTTAGTCATTTTTGTGTCTTAAGGTCAATTGGTTGAGGTGGCCGTCTTGAGTTGGTTTGACTACAAAATTTAAACAACTGTAAATGTACATCCAGTGATTACTTTGATAGTTAAAATCTGTCCAGTGGTTCATGAACCACTCCAATAGTTAATGGCAATGTTTTAAAAAAGGTTCTTGCTTGATCAATGAGTGCTTATAGTATGTGTTGAGGATGAGTCTCAGCTACTACCACACCAAATCTGAGCTCAATAGCTGTAAAATTGACTGAGTTATAGCCAGTTTTGTGTTTGCTAAGATCACTTAGCTGTAGCAGCTATCTTGAATGGGACTGATTTTAGAAGTTAATCGGTTGTAGATGTACATTCAATGATTACTTTAATAGTTTCATTCAAATTTGTCCAGAGGTTCATGAGATATTTGGATAATGGTACAAACAAACAAACATACACAAATGCAAAATCATTATCCCTCTGCCTTTCGCAGCAGGCAATAATTAGAAAATATTTCACAGCTGACTGAACTTGTTTTACTTCGTATATAAAGTGCAGTATATATTAGTAACTTGAAAACAACCTGTGTGATCATTTTGATTTTCCCTGAACAGAGTTTCACATTAAAATTTCTTTAAAAGTTTGAAATAAAAGCAAGTATGAAAAGCTCATTCTGAGGTAAAGCCTTTCATTTAATAAATTATGACTAATCTCTCTTCACCAACAGTCAGACCTCAAAGTGTCTCAGCACCGCAGCGCTGACCTTTACAGCACAAGCATTCAACCCGTTCAGATTTATTACATTTACTACAGTGTCCAAAGAAACCGGGCATTCCTGTCCTAAGTGACAAAATACAACATGGCACCTCTGTATATGTAAACACTCATAACTTCAACAAGGTAATATTTTGGACTTTGGGTCTATGTGCTATGTCGTACTGTCTATTACTGGAAACTTTACTTCAGTTCCAGATGCTTCAGCAGGAACAGTGTGTAGGCTGGCAGCAAAAAGCAGCGGTGTTCAATACAAAAAGGAACATGGCTCACGGCAAGCAATTTGCTTTTGCACTAGTTGGCCAAGGCCCATTTTACAAGAGCTGTGCCTTTCAACTACACAAAAGTACAAAACGTGAAAAGTCCTTCAGAAAGCGTATAAGTGGTCCACACAGGTTTACATGAGGTTACATAAACCTGCTACACATCACACTCACACTGAGATTTTGTAATCAGCCTCATTTTATACCATGACCTTCATTTTTATTTTGTCTACAATAATAAACAAAACAAAAGAAGACAGTCAGCTTGTGTGAAGGTCTTATAGTTAGTGCGTGCGTGTGTCTCTGGCTGTGGTGGTGATACTGTTGGGATGAGTATCAAAAAAAAGATCACAAGGAGGTCAGGGATACAGTTGCCTGGCAACACAGGAACAATGATTGTAGATTACAAGAGTTAGCCTTTGCTGGTGGCATTAACCCTCCACTGCATCTAATGTGAAACTGCTGAAAAAAAGCAAACCTGCTGCTTGATGTTGGACTGAGAGTGAGTGCAGGAAGGCTGAATGAGGCCGGTGCTTTAGAAAAGCTCTTTGAGCAAGTTCAAAGCAAAGCACACATTTACAATCAACCACAGCAGACAATGAGAGGCTAAACACAGCACATATGACACATGTAGTCTCAAACAGAAAAGCAGGGAGCAAAAAGCAAGTAGGAGAAATGGCTCTTTTGCATCAGCTGGTGCTTTTTTAGACCTAAAAAACAAGAGCTCCATTTGATTTGAGTTTCACAAGCTTAGTTTAATAAATTCAATAAACAATAAACTTGCCATATAATCTACTCTATTATATATTAAAACACTGAAGGCCAAGGGCAACTTAATGCACATAACATTTTCTACATCCTGAAGAAATGAAAGAAAAAACAGGTGCTGCACAAACATGTAACATGAATTAAAACATCAAGTGTGGGGTTTGAACAGACAACTATCAGATTTCAAGTCCAATACTCTACTAACCAAGCTAGCTAGGCAACACCACTCATTGCTAAGAAACCTTTGTTTAACATTATTTAAAGATGAAAAGCCTAACATTTCTTTAAAGAATGCATATCGCCCATGAGATATTTTGCTAACCCAGAGACAGCATCGACTCTAACAGTTAACGCTGAGTTGTAGGCATTTTTAGGTTTCCTAAAACTTTCAGAATAAATGAGCAGGATATTGTACCATCCAATATCAGCTCCAAGCTCTAGAAGACCATAAGAGAATATTGTTTCTTCAACATCTGCCTTTTCTTCCTATTTTTCTAGCTTAGAAATCACTTCTTGGCAGCAGCTTCCACTGAGACCAATTCTGACTTCAGTAAAATGTAGAGTGAATCCCTCAGATCCTGTGTCAGGTCTTTGCAGGAATACTTTTAACTGTATCTTAAAGGCAATCCTTTTTAATAATGATCATCTTTAATCTTTTAGACCTCTCATCTATTTTTGTGCTACACTTGTCCAGTCTTTTCAAATATTTTAAATGACATATTCTCATTAGGTCAAAATATGCCAAGTTTTCAGATTTTAGCAATCAACTTAACAAAAACTGTGGTAAATGAACTCAACTGGAATAAAACTGAATAAAATGAGTTGCCAATGTACAATTAAAACTAACTCTTACACGACCCTCAAAAGCCAGAAAAACTATTTCTAAACAAAACTTTAAAAGAGACTATCCTGGCTTCTTAGGAGAAAACATTAAGGAATGAAGGGTCACAGAATGCTTTTGGACATTGTTATATATAAAATTAAAGTGTGCACATTGTATACTTATATACAAGTACAGCTGGTTGACATATCTGGAACAACGATTGTATTCAACAGCCCTGAAGGCTCAATAATGTGAGTAATCATTAAACCATCAACTGCAGCCTGGCCACTTTTGTAACAATATACTGGGAGTCAGAAACAGAGAAACTGAAGACATCACGGTTTGTTTTTGTAAGCTACAAAAATAAAGAGCACCGTGACGCACCTAATACTAAATCACAACCACTGATTAAGATGCTGTTATTGCTTATAAAAGGGTCTTGCAAACCACAAAATGTAATTGCTGTTTAACTATCGGCAGCACACACTGACTAATGTGACCCTGAACGTTATACAAGTCTTTTGAGATAATTGGTAACATAAACAGCATATGATACAAGAAGAGAGAGAAGCTTTGTGTCTAATCATTACCCTGCAAAGTTTCTCAGTGGCAGAAGGGCAGCTTCACTTCTTCGAGATCAGATGTGTCGAACTCCTCCATGTGCTCTAGATGTTTTGAGAAACTTTGCACAAAACTCCAGAATCTATTTAGACAGGTGGAAATGTGTCAGTAAATCCACAGGTTTTTCCATAAATAATACAGTTTCCTTGAAAAGTGCAACCAGTTAAGCAAAAAGCTTTTTGGCACATGCCAATCTATGTTTTTTGCACATTAAAATAATTAACAACATTGTACAATTTACCCTGAAGCGAAGATGTTTTAACACTATTGGTGAAGGGGTGTGCCATATTGTCTCGTTTACGGTAACACTGGTGGATTTTTTGACACCGGTGAAAAAATTATGATTGCGATATCATATGATGACATAATTTAACTGAGCCTGACCTGTGCCGCGCGAGGTGCTATGTGGTCCACACTTCTTACCAGCTGTTGGCTGTAATGCTTACTATAGTTGTTTGCCAACCGCAATTAAAACAAAGAAGAAGAAGAAGAAGTGCGAGGCGTTGTGAGCGCGACCTGAACAAACAAACATCGTGGATTATAACACGGAAATACCTCCCAAGTGTCCCAACTTATTTCCGAAAAAAGGAGCCACTTCTGTTGTTTGGAATTATTTTGGTTTTAAACTAGAAGATGTGGATCAGACCACCCACCATATTTTGCAAGTCATGCAAGCATGTTGTGTCAGGTAAGGGTGGAAACGCATCAAATCTGTTCATAAAAAGTAAAATAAATAAATAAACTGTTTTGAAGTTACATATTTATTTGGGCAAATCCAATAAAAAAAATAAAATAAAAAGCAGAAAATGTGGAATATCTTCTGTGATATTGTTATTTGGGTATTTAAAAAATATATATATTGTAATATCATTTTTTGGCAATATCACCCACCCCTTTATTGGTGCATTCCGTTTCTTTTCCTGTCAGTCAGGTTCTACTCTGTCCTGACAGCAGAGGTTGGCCTACAATTAGGCACAGGTAGACAGTTTCCTTGGGCCTCATAATGTTGTTTTTCCTTCAGGTGATCCTTTCTGCAGGGAGGCCCACAATGAGTGAACTCGCTGAATGCCCTTCCTGCTGCAACCTGGGCTCAAACCTGCAGCCTCAGGATTACAAGACCGCAACACTGACCACCGAGCGCTATATTAGGGACATCATGAATAATAAACTTACAGCACAAGTTTCAGTTTTTCATTTGTGCTGTTAAACTACTATTAAATGTGTTTTAAAAAGGTATAGTTCAAAACGGTCTCAAAATACTAAACAGATCCCCTTCCTATGAGTACACTGAACTGTTCCAAAATCTTGTCTTACTGATTTAACCAAACAAACAGAGGTATCGGCAAAGCTCCTCTGCTGATACTTGGAAAAGAAGGAAAGTGGAAAGTTTTTGATAAAACTACCAAAGATAAAAGACTTTTTTCACCTCAGTCACTAACAATAAAAACTTTAATAAGGAGCTAAAAGAAGATGCTGCTTTTAAAAGTACTCAAATTAGCACTCCTAATGCAAACTCAACAAATCTACCTGTAACAGGTGCTGTGCAGAAGAAAGTACTCCTACAGGGAATGCACCCCGTCATGTAGTATGGCAAGCCAACTCAGTATATAACAGCCAGTCAGGCTCTTAAAAACAGATGTCTATAATTAAATTTTTTCAAGTCAAAAAGAATTATCATCTGTCTAGGACACACCATTAATCCTATCCACAGTGAATGTATGTACAACCAAATGTCATTCTACCTGAAACAAATGACTTCACTTTTCCACATTCTTGTGTATTGGGCTTTCAGCTCCACATATTTATAAATACATTATTCCATTATAATGAACTTTGTGAATGTCTGAAAGGTATCTCACATTTCATTTGTTTGATCATTCACAAGCTAGTTCTTTATTCCTTTAATGCTTTTATTGTGAAACACTGTGATATTTATCTTGAAAGGTGCTATATAAAAAAAAATTTGACTAACCATGTGGTTATTAGTAAACACAAGTTTCACTTAAGAAAAACAAGTACAACTATTTGTAATATTTTGACATAATGTCGCTGGGAATATCTATTATTCATATTATGACTAATTAAAGAAAACTCGCTGATGTTAATAGTTGGAATAATGACTAACAATTAGGGATGTGCATTTTAAGCAAAAAACATACTTTGAATTCATCTCGTAATTATCCAATTTATCTCTGAATATTTAACCCACCACCACCCGTTTCTTCTTTCTACAAACTGAAGACCAACTTACAGCGATTCTCATATCGTGGGCTTCTTTCATGTTTTACTCATGCATGGCTAATTAATACAGCACAAATGTTAGCACAATAAACTGTTTAAAAAGCAGAGAAAGCATCTTAATGAGCATCAGCTGGTGCTTTATGATATAGTACTGCTGTCTGTTTCACTTTTTTGACTGAAAAATGATCGTGTCAACACAATTCAAAGTTACTTTACTCATCCCGAGTCCTGCCCCTGAAAACCCCTCAAACAGAGATGTGTCCTGCTGCTAATCCTGCGAGCTAGAGGTCTGTATATTCCTTAATTTTTACCGGTCCGATGGTTCAACATAGAGGTGGATGTATGAAATCTGTCAGTAAAGTCGACTTTACAACTTAGAATCCTTTCAAAATAAACCATGATGGCAGAAACAGACACTGGGACACTACGTGTTGTTCTTTTGTTGGAGGGGGCAGTAGGTGTTCTGTTGAAAAGAGCATAAAGACTAGACAAGCACTGATAGGAAAGGGTGGCAGTGTAAAAAGAAATACCTGTTGCACTAATTATTCAAATTTGACCATTTTAACTAGACTTTAAATATTTGAAAATCACTGCCCATAACTACTAAGAACAATGTACCCAGGGCAGTAGTGACTCAGGAGATAAGGGTTCGACCTGTAACCAGAGGGTTGCCGGTTCGAGCCCCCGCTCTCTCTGTTTCAGGCGTTGACACTTCACCTGCCTTGCCTACTGGTGGTGAGGGTTCACAGGGTTCGGAGGCGCCAGTGTAAAGGCAGCCTTACTTCTGTCAGTCTGTCCCAGCTGTGGCTACAATGTAGCTTACAGCCATCAGTGGGTGGATGAATGCAGACCCTTTACTAATGTAACTTTAACTGCCTACAAAGATACTTTGGATACCAATGAAGAACTTCATAGAATACTACTTTAACATAAATGTAAAATGAAAATTAAGAAATTAATACATTCACAATATTAAAATGTATTTGCAGATATCTAAAGCACCAAGCCTAGCCAAGAGCCCAAACCACTAATAGGAAAGTGACATAATTTGTCTAAAGATAAATTACAACTAAGATACCTGAAATGTCAATTCTGCTTAGAAAGTACATTTTAGATAAGTAAAGGTTGAAAATCTGAACTGAAGGGCCCCATCCTTGTGCTTCCCCTTGGACCTGAAAATGACTAAATCCGCCTCTGGATAAATTAGCTCTAGCGTAAAGGTGATTACAGAGAGAAAATGTAGCTTTAACTAAAGGCAGAGCTTATACAGATAATTTAAAATGTCAACCATCACAGCAACACCAGATATAACCCTCTAATGCAGCTGTTGTTTTATGTTGGTGCCAACAGTGTGAATAAAAACAAAAAATAAATAAATAATAAAACTGCAAGCAGTTATCAACAGGTTGGTAAGAATGTCTATGTTTTTATTTATTAACCACAAGAGGGCGCTCAAATTTAAGGGATATTTCTTGGGGTTTGTAGTTAGGCTATTTGTCAACAGAGTACCAAATTTCAAGTCGTTCGGCCAAACAGAGTCCGAGTTGCTACTGCTAGCTTCAGTTACGAACTTTGTAGATCGCAATGACATGCTTGAATATAGAGGCACAAATTTTGACATATTCTAAACAAATTAAATTATAAGGTAGAGGCACCATCAGTGGTGTTTTTAGGATTAAACCTTGGGCCTAAATAGCTAACATTCATAGACAGCACCCTGGTTTATAAGTAACTTGGAGTTATACTACCTGTAATTTAGGACATGTTGTACCAGTTCTCTACCTTAGCTGGGTTTTTATTGAATGTAAATTGTGGTGAATCAAAGAAACCATTTTAGAAAGGAAGAATTTGACCTAGCTTTAGGATTTTTGTTAGTAGTTTATTTGAAGGATAACAGAAACAGTTTACAAATAATATAAAAATCTGTTTCCTAAGGCAGATACATTCTGTAAAATTTAAGAAAAATTAATCTGAATTTCTGCTTCTGTCAGAAAAAAACTGTTCTTAAACTCAAAGAAACTGTTTATTATGGAGCCAAAAAAAATAGCTTCTTTTCTTATTTACATGAATGACTTTTTAAAATTTTATACTTGAATCAAAATGTTCAAAGCACTCCTGAGGCTTCATGGTCGCAATTTCTAACATTTCAAAAAGGGAACTAATACGGGGTGATTTTCTGACATCTTAGACAAATAATAAGCTCCTAAAAGCATTTTTTAACATTAATTATGCTGAATTTCTGCAATCATTTGATCAAAATTGATTCTCTAAATATGCCCCTTCTTTCACAAACCTGTTTTGTTTTACTATCAGTTTTGCAGCCCCTCATTTCACTTTTCAAAACTGTTTTAAGTTGGCCTGCCAAATACAATAAATACAATATTTTACAGCAGTCTGTTGTTCTCCACTGAGCATGTGAGTGTTTCATGCAATCTTTACTATTAAACACGTTCTGTAGAGAAAAAGGTTTTAACTTGAAGTGTTTAAAATATAACGAGTGTCATTCTGGACTTTTCTGGGACTCATCTTTGGTCCTGTTATCAGTACTAATATTACAGTTATTAATAACTGAATACATAAAGTAAAACTATACTTGTTTATAGAGTTTAGTTTATATAATATTACATATTACAGGTATTTTCAGAAAAATAGAACAATTTACTAATTAATGATACTCCTGTGATTAATTGCTATGATTTCTTTATTATTAATGATGCACATTTAAACAGCCCAGAGGTTTATGTTTACGATCAGCACAGATATGAAAAAGAGGAGGCTTTTATATTTACTAACTTGTCTTCCTGGCACCTGCAGATATTTTCTAGCTTTCTAGCCCTAGAATTTTTTTTTTTTTGTCCACACACAGAAGTAAACTATCAGACTGGCAGCTGCAGTGAGCTGCATGTAAGATTTGATGGACATTTTAATGTGCATTAAATGCTTTGATTTTGACTAAGGGGGGAGAAGTCCATGCCTTGCAGCAGCTGTTTAATTAGCCCTCACACGCTCCGTCATTCATTTCAGCTAGGAACATCGTGGACATGTCAACCCGGCTTCCGTCGGCTGTCTGGCCGGCTTTTCTGTTATCACTGAAGGTGTATCAAACAGGCAGAACCTGAAGAAGAGCAAGGAGAACACAAGCGGACTGAACCTGTGTAATTATCAACCACATGGTGTTTCTCAATCTTCCGAACTTCTTTCTGCTCCCGCGTGTACCAGCCGGTGAAACAGACAACCTTCCAGACCACAAGAACAGCATAACAAAGGCTATTTCCTCCGTTCTCCCGTCACATTATCAATAAAAAGCAGCTCGTACCTGGACACTTACCTTCGACCTCTTTCCTCCGAAACACTGCCGGACGGTGTATCGCGTGCGCGTGTAAGATTCAGAGACCGCCCATTCTCCTTGACACCAGAAAGGCTGCTGCCTTCAGGGACGCCTCGTAAAATACAGATAGATCACGAAGAATAACCGTTTTGTTGGGTTCAGTTCTTTATGCACAGTAGGCTGTGCTTTTATGATTTGAAAAAGCTAAAAAAAAAAAAAAAAAAAAGAATTACAAAATTCTTAAACAATAAACGCCAAAAATGGCTGTGTGTGTTTTTTAAATCAATGAGTCAGGAAGGAGGTAGCTCACATTAAACAGTCAAGTTTTAAGACAGTAACCTTTGGTGAAGGCGTGACTGTAAAAGAAGCGCTATTAGCTCTGCTTCACAGTTTTACCCTCTCCTGACAGGTTTTACAAATCCGCATCGCAATCACGGGCATATTTCCGATGTTCATGCAACACGACACGTGCTGCATTCACGGCCTGAAATGCATTCAGTTAATACATTTATTTTTGTCAACACGTTCTCTGTCCAGAAGGGGACAAGTAAAGTGACACGAGCTGCGTGATATTAAAAATGTCCTAATTGTAGGTTGTGTTTGTGTTGTAGTAAGGGACAAAGTTTCAAAAATACCCTCAGTGTTGACATCACGCCGGTCTGCAAACATCAGGCTGCTGTCACCATGGTGATTAATTACCACAGCTGTGGGTTTCACATTTAGCGCCATTATGCCTCACTACAACAGGGACAAACCTCATAATGTTGTGTCTTACCTGCTCCTAAGCAAGAGTGAATACATTTTTATCAGGAACGCCCTTCATCACATTCCAGTGGCAAAAAAACAAAAACCCAGAGAACACATCAGGACCATTCGTCCTCCTCGGCTCCCAGTGCGCATCCTGAAAGCGCAGCTTCATCCCTCTCCCTCCTCCAGGCTGGTGACTCACGTCTCACCAAATGAATCCTGACAGCAGTGTATCAGAACATGTATGTACAGGGGGGTTTCCCAGCTGTAAATAAACAGATTTATTGCTCGACGCCGAAGGTGAAAAGGGCGATGTTTTTGCTCGTTTGCCTGTCGTGTTAGCAAAATAGTTCATGAGTCATGGGATGGATTTGAATGAAACTTTCAAACAGTATATTTGGATTTACATCTACAGTATATTGAGGTCTGCAATCAACCCTATTCAAGATGGCCGCCACAACTAAGTGACTTTAGAAAAGCCCAAAATGGTTATACAGTATAACCATTTTTGGCTTTTCTAAAGTCACTTAGTTGTGACAGAAGTATAACTTATACTTCTGTCAGTGTTAGTTATTGAGCTCAACTTTGGTGTGGTAGTAGCTGGGAGGCACTCAGTACACATTGCACAACGTCATGCTTAAAACTTTAGTTGGCATCAATCCTCTCTGTTAGCAAAATATCTATTGAACCTGTGCACGGAAACTCTCAATGTAACCACCAGGGTCCTCACCTTTCCAAGGGCCAAATTAAAGCACTTTTTAAATGAATTTTCAAGACTTTCCAGAACCACACAACACATCTTGTGTCCTGTCCAGCTGTGTGGCTCAGAATTGTCATCTGAATGTCAGGGTAAGGCCCAACAGATTGGCTTTCACCATGATGTTCCCCTTGGTATATGAAACTTGATTAGAAATTGCTTTGGGTTTATTTCAGTTGTAATGGACACAAAGATGAGGAAGAAGAAAGAGAACGGGGAAGAGAGATGGAGGAAAAGGTTTGAAGAGAAAAACCATAGAGATAAAACAAGTCAACACCCTTGAACTCTGCCACAGGACCTTCAGAAAGAGAAAACAAAACAAAGAATCCACAACAACACATATCTTAACACAAGCTACATATGGTTTACACATACTCCAACAATACATAGTTAATTTTGTTTCTAATGTATTTTAGCCACCTATAGTTACAAATTACAAAACGTGTTAGGATAATCTGCATTAAAACCACCTGGGGAGTTGATTTTTATCACTCCATGCTGAGATCTGTATCTATCCTAAGTCACATTAGCACTGATGTTAAATAACTCAGAAAGTGTATTTTTAGTTTATTTTTCACATAAGTTGAATGCAGTGAGAGCATCTTTAGTTTCATGGGAGTTGGAAGGAAGTCCAGCGATGTCTTCGGTTTATTTGGTCCAGTTTTTCTTCTCGTTTCTTTTTGGATTATTACAGTAGACACTGGATGGTTTTGACTTCAGCACTGCTCAAACTCAGAAGGAGTCAGCTCCTTTCATAGACTTCAGTGAGACTAAACAATACTAATCAGAGTACTGCGGGTACACAAAATGCCTACAAGTCGGCAGGTTTGGACAGCAATGTCTGACGAAACAAATTCAGGTAGTTTCAAGGACTTCATTCAAAAGTTTGAACCATGAATCATTGGATGTCCATTTACAAGTGATGAAGTTTTGGAATCAACCCAAATCAAGATGGCCACCAGTTATTCAACATTAGAAAACATGTAAATGGCTACAACTCTGTCAGTTTTAGTTATTGAGCTAAAATTTGGTGTGTTAGTTTGATACTTTGAGCACTAATCTTACAAGAGCTTACATGAGATATCATTTACAAGGTTCAACAACTCCGTCCCACCTCATCCTAAATTGATATTAGTTTAAAATGGTAGACTTAATGCATTCCTTCAAGGAATAACAGGCCTTTAATAATGATGTTTTATGCTTTTTGTGAAAAGTACAAGAACGTGTCAAAGGAGAATTGTTATTGTAGACAAAGTTTATCTTATCTCATGGTTCTTCATGATCTCCAAGAAAAGCCTTGAGTGAAGACAATCACACAACCTGCAGATCTGTAGAAGAGCTGACGGATCACTTCAACAATCCACGTGCAATGAATAAAACATCTACACCAGTTCTACTACAGATTTGGTTTGAGTCTCCCTTGGTTAAAGAAATATCTGTCGACCATCTGACCAACAGCAGCTCTAAAGGAAAGTTTGGTTTGGGACAATTCCCACTCCGTTTACACACGGGTGTGTTCGGAACCATTACTACAGCTTCTAAATCAACATGTTGTAGTCAACGTATCTCAAACACAAAAGCCCACTGAATAAATCCCAAAAGCTTAATTTGATTTTATTATAAAACAAGTTGTTCTACAGTGTATCACACTGACTTCTGAACTGGAAACTTCTTTTAAGCCTTTAGACCTTATAACACAAAACTTCAAATAGTAAAATTTGTCTTAAATTGGATCCTGAACGGAGAACAATATTTTAAATTATTCTTTATTGTTCTTGCATCTTGCATGTTGCAAGTATTAACTCCTCTGACAACCAGAGGAATGTACCTGCTTGTAGAAGATTTACATTTTCACCAAAAGGCCCTGCTGCCACAGTCCATGTTTGGGGGCACTTTATAACTTAGAGCAAAACCTGACATGAACAAAGTAAGACCCCAATCTAAAACTTAAGGTGGTCTCCTGTGCTGCTCCAAGTGTAACCAGAGAACAGGGGTACAGGAGGACTTTAATTAAACTTAACTGGGTAAAACCCAGTAAAATCCTTGCATTTGTTCCCCAACAAATAGTCCCTTTAAATTGGGGATTGAGTGTCTGTGTTCTGAGTGTTTCTGCTCAGTTCAGCAGCCTGATGATTGAGTTGATTTCTGTCCCACGGAACCCAGGGTTTCCCAGGTCTTTCAGGAGCCCGGCTTTGTCTCTGGCGGCGTGACGAGGTACAGATAGCTTGAAAGGCAACAGGAAGTTGTTGGCGGCCCGGAAGCTCTTGCCAACAGAGTAGATTTCATGGATCAGGTCCTCCAAACAGATGATGCCGTGTTTACCTGAAAAACGAGGAGGAGGATGTCAGGATGGTGGTGCAGAGTTGTAGGCAGAGATATCACAAAGACACTGAACTTTATTCTGAAGTGAAGGAAACCGTGGGTCTGCTATGTGGAAAAAGAGAAACAAAAACAAATAGAAGCTGAACTACTGCACTACTCTGATCAGTAGTAAACACAGGTATTACTCATCCTGTAATGGGTTTAAATCTATAAAAAAGAAAATATTTTATGCTCTTAATAATTTTCACTTCTCTTTAATTTGTGTTAAGTGAATGCGTTAATATGAGCACTGTGTTCAATAATGTGTTTTTAATTGGGTTGGGTGGTAACCATCTTTCAATACTGTTAAGTGTCCTGAAATTATACTACTGTTGTTTTTACAAGATGTAAGAAAACAACTTAGTTTAGCTTATTTTATCTAAATGACTGCCAGCTTTCCTTTTACATATTGATCTTGCAATAAATAAGACAATATTATTGTTTAACGCTCTGGGGTCTAGGGTGAAACTGGACGTTTTTGGACAATTTTAAATTTCCTTCATATTTCACCCTAAAAGTGGTTAAACCTGCCATGTTTGGGGTCATTTCTTTCAGCACAACCTCCCAAGTGTGATTTTCAAGTCATTTTTTACTTTTGACCTACTGTATTAACACAACAGACCTAAAACCACACAAAAACATAAAATCCGAGTGTTAGTTTTTTTACTGCAAAAACCACAAACATACTTAATGAAATGTTTTTACAACTTAGAATGCAAATATAATCAGTAATATTTGTAAACAAGTGAACAGATTGAGCAAACAACAAAGTTATATAGACTTTCTCCATTAATATGCTGACAATTTCTTAGGCGTTTTTTAGACCAAACAATCAGGAGTTCTAAGAATTGCCATAAATCCTTTGTACCACTCATATAAACAGTTTCTGTCCAAAACAAGGCAGAGGGGCACATCACATTCTTAGTTTTGGTCATTCGCTCTGGAGCGGGCGTCGACCTTAAAGGGTTAAGTGATTGATTTTCTTTTCTTTTTCCACTCCCCCCTAGGAATGGAAAATGGTATTTATTATCTTTTAGCATCGACAGAGTTAGAAATTTGAGTATTATGACAACCATATCCCGCAGTCCTCCTTTTAAGCAGTAGGTGTCAGACAGACAAATAAAACAGCTACATCTAAGAAATGAAAGCAGAAGAAGAGTGTACAGGACAGTCTTGTAAACAAGTGCTCCTTTTCCACTGGCTCTATTTCAGAAGCCCACTCAGCTCTATAAAAAATGCATCGCGTTTCCACCGGCCAGTTTGGTCGGTAGCAGAGGTAGTGCAAGTTTTGGTCGCGCTACCGAAACTTGGCGTCATTTCTGGAGACAACGAAAGCGCTATGGACAACTTTGGCTCTGTGTTGTTGTTGTTTTTTAAACTTATGGGGATTCTCCTGAGACTTCAGGAAGAGAGGCACAATGGAAGAAATGCTCTGGATGCTGCGATTGTTGCGTGGAGTAGGACAGCTGTTATCCGCCGGGGATTTCAGGCTTTACAGCGCCTTCAGCTGGGGGACAGACGGCAGAAACACTGCAGGGTAAGCTAACGCTGTTGTTTATATTCCTATTACTTTGCTACCTTCCCAAAACTGTCCATTGTTGTTTTCTTCGCTCTTCTTACGCTTCAATCTGACCACACCCACGACCAATGAATGAACAGGAGCTAAGCTTGTGCCACTCACGAAAACAGGGCCGGCCAGCTGGCCCTACTCTAAAGCAGGGACCAAAAAAGCAGGGACCGCCCTCGGAAAAATGCTGGTGGAAACGCTTGCAAAGCAAGCCGAGTAGAGTGGAGCCGGGATCTTTAGAGCTGGTGTAAAAGGGGCAATGCATAACTTCATAGTTTAAACCTTGCGCATGGCTAAATTAGAGTTTTTAAAACAACATAATTTAAGGAAATACTTTTGCTACTTTTGAACAACCATCTATGACTGGTCTAAAGTGCCTCAGGAGGCAGCGGATCGTTCAGACACTACAGTGGGACATACCCATGTGCTCCTCGATGAGGCTGTTGTTTGTGAGGGGAACTCTCTTGCGGTCCAGACGGGCCTGACCTCTCTTCAGAATGAGCTCACGGACCGACTTCAGGTTGGGAAATCTGTTATAAAAGGTTATCCAGTGTCTGTTACACTTTCAACAACGCAAAATTGAAATAATTTTACAGCACAAACGTCAGAATGCCTCACCCCCACGCCACATAGGGCTCCACCATCCTCATCATGGCCACAGAGGTCTTGTTAATTTTAACAAAAGAGCCACTGAAAATCTTCCTCAGCCTCATCATCTGGATCACCTTCATTACTTTGGGGCTGACGCCTTTAATCCTGACAAGAAAACAAGAAGATTAATTAAAACAACACCACCGAAAAGGTTTTGGTGTGAAATCTATAAAAGTAAGGTCTCAGAACCAAATACTTTTAAATCTTCCCATCATATTTTTTTTTAATTAGATGACTAGATAAATAAATTCCAAAAACAAACAGTTAATGTGTTGCTTTCAATCAAAAATTTTTTTTTAAAAAGATGATGATTTTAAATAAATTGTATAACACTTTAAATTTCAAAATGGCATTTACAGTATGATTGTGAAAGAAAACTACCAATACTAACAAGGCAGAAAAAATACAATCACAACAGAGACTAAGTGGTGAATATACAGTTATAATGTAAAGTTGCTGTGATGGAAAAAAACAACACGTCTTTCCTACAAACCGGTCACATCTTAGCACCAATTTTCTGCTGGACCAATCAATAAATTTGTTGTGAGCTCCATGATAGCTAGTGAGTTTTAATTTTATTCAATTTATTTAAGACAAAACAATAACAATAATCTGCTTCAACATAAATAAGTCATATGTCAAATTAGCAATAAAATAACATGAGCTGACAGTCTTTTATCTGTCTGCAATTTTTTTGTTTTAAATCACCAGTCATGTTAAAACAGACCAGAGCACCGCATAGAGCTGCCTTTTCAATCATTTCCAAGTTTTTAAACACGGTTTGAAATGCTGTTAATTAACATTTTCAGCTCCTATAATATCAGCAACTGTGTTTATAAATCTGCCTTGAATTGCAGTTTTCTCTCAGCCGTGTTTACAAAAGCTCATCAGAGAGCAGAAACGCTGAAAGTTGAGCATTCACAAAACAAACTGTTGTTAAAAAAGGTTTCTAAAATCGATGGGTGATTTAAGAACATCTGTTGGGGAGATAATGAGGTAAACGTTGAGATCTGTGAAGAGCAACTGAAGTCCACTGAACTGACCAGTGTTTGATAAATACTGTGACTGTATAAAAGCTTTGTCAACAATTTCAAGCAGCCATTTTAACTGTGGTGAAGAATTCTCTCAAAATTCCATGGAGATTTATGCTCAACATTTTGATAATAAATTTATAAAACTCATCAAGCCAGTTCTTTTGTCTCACTGTTTTTCTATGGCAGACGTCTTGAAATGAAGCAGAGAAAATCATAGTTAAACTCTACAAATACCTGCAAGAAAGAACTGAGGTGTTGCATGAAATAAAATCCTGCAGGGCGTTCATACAGATATCAGGTGGTTTACATATAGAAAACTATCAAAATGAAACTGATGAATTGTCACAAACATTCCCAGCTCTGTTTAGTGTTAGAGCTCCAGAGACTCCTCTGTCATTACGCAGCACTGTAACCCCTTCTTATCAATTCAAGACAGATTGTATTCTGACTACCAAAAACACATTTTATTGAAAAAAGTATTCACTCATCCATCCAAATCACTACGTTCAGGTGTTCCAATCACCTTCATATCCACAGTTGTATAAAGTCAAGAACCTAGGCATGCAGACTGCTTCTACAGACATTTATGAAAGAATGTGTCGCTCGGATTTAATCACCTTCCAAATTTCACACATACCTAACTTTGGGCTCTTCTTACTCTGTAAAAACGTCCACACCATTGACATTCAGCAAGTCTGGACATGTTGGATGGAAAACTCACTCTTTGATACGAACGGCGAATGCCAGCTTGTTCTTTGCAGGAGGCAGAGGCGGCGGCGGCCTGTGCTCGGCCCTCCGGAGACGGGTCTCATCACGGTGCTTCCTGTGGCTGTCTTTCAAAAAGTCCTCCAAACGTTTGAACTTTAAAGGTTTACCTTTTGAGACCTGTAAGAATTCAAAGGAACGGCGTCAGAAGTACAGTGGCACCAAGAATTCAATTAAATCGGATAAGTACACCAGATTGAACTGAAAGTGTTGCATCATGGGTAAATGCAAGCTCGTGTAGCTCTGATGCTCACTTATACCTGACAAGTCGCACTGCAGTAAAAAGTTGTGAAACATTATCATTTCTTACCTTTCTTTTTTCAAGCAGAGCAAGCTTGGCCTGTGTAGCTTTGACGGCCTGATAGGCCTTCCTCTTTTTCAGGAGATACTCTGGAACTAACTTGATCACCTTTTTAGACCTAGTATAACCGCACATAACCATAAAATTAGACAAGAAAGCTTTGGAAACTTAAACTACAGCTGTCAAAGTTAAATGTTAGATCTTTAAAACTGCAACTTACGCTGCATGCTTTTTGAATGCACACGTACCAGTTTTCGAGTTTTTTAAACCGCATTAAGACACAAAGATCTATCGCCATATAGCACCTAATTTTCAACAAAAACCTCCCAAACTTTCAGGTATTTACTACACATCACGCCAGTTGTGTTTAAGCTTTCTCTCGGTAACTCTAGGAACCCTCTCCATGTGAAATTCAAACTCACTATCGGGTGTTTTTAAACAATCAAACGAATAAATACAAATTTTATCTTATTTGTTAAAGTGTCCATTTAATGTTAAAAATCAAATAAGTAAAATTATACTTTACACAAAAGCTGATGGACTTAGATATAATTCAAAACAAATACATACTCCGATTCAGCCATGGTGAAGTCGTAGCTGTCGCTTAGTGATGACGTCGACTTTGAGAGTTCTTCTTCTTCTTCCTCTTCTTATGTCGTTTAATGGCGGTTGGCAAATAACTTGTGGTGTGCATTACCGCCACCTACTGGTATGGAGTGTGGTTTGAGATGGTTTAATTCTTATTATTTATTTCTGTATGTTTTACAGGAAACTCAAATTCTATTAAACACTTTTTTTTTTTTCAAAAATCCTATTATAATTTGCATATGTTTGCTCCCCAAGTTCCTTTGCAGTGTGTCTATTGTATTCAGTTTTTCCTTAATATTTTCAAACTGTCTTATCATAACTCTTCTGTCTTGTTCATATTTCTGACATTCCATTATAACGTGTTCTGCTGTTTCATTCTGTCCACAATAGTCACATTTCCCTGGGTTATGTTTGCATATTGTAAAAAGTGTGTAATTAAGTCCTGTATGTCCAAATCTAAGTCTTGTTATTACTCTTTCTTCTTCCAGCTCTCATTTCTCCTACCACCCTTTGAATCTTATAAACCACCTTCCTTTGTTGTCTCTCTCCCATCTCTTCTGCCATTCTTTCTTCAGCCTTTCTTTGGTTATGCTTCTTATTGCAGATTTACTTGTTTTAATTGTAAAATTTATGTTACTTTGTGTTGCCTTCTTCGCCATTTTATCTGCCTTCTCATTTCCTCTTACCCTTCTGTGTGTTGGTACCCAAAGAAATACTACAGTTAATCCCATCCTTTGTATTCTGAATAATGTGTGACTTATTTCTGCTTTAAAATGTCTGCTCTGCTGTCTGAGTGACTGTTTTTTAAACTGAATAATACTCAACTTGCATCGGAACATATTATTGTTTTTAATGGTTTTACTTCTTCCACCCACTGTATAGCTAATAGCTAATACTTTTCTTAGAAATTCTGGTACTATAAACACAACTCCTATTTTCTCTCTTGTTTTTGATGCATCTGTATACATTTAAATGTACTGATAATAATTGTTTATGTATTCTTATACTGTATGTAAATTGATAATACACTGATCTTTTTTCCTTTCCAATAATTTAAAGTCAACTGTAGCTTCTGGTAAAATCCAGGGTGGTATTATTGACAATGGTTGATTTGGATTTATTGTTGTATTATGTACATGCCCCGCCTCTCGCACAGTGACTGCTGGAGATAGGCACCAGCTCCCTGCGACCCTGAATGGAGAAGCAGGTAAAGAAAATGGATGGATGGATTATGTATATGACATTCCTGATGAGTTGGATGATCTGGTTTATTGCTTTGGAAATTCAGCCAGTAGTTTAATATGATTTGTGTTCTTCTCAGGTCTAAGGGTGGTTCTCCCATTTCCACTTCTAATGCTGTTGTTGGAGTGGTTTTGAAAGCTCCTGTGTAAATTCTTAGTGCCTGATGTTGAATGATGTGTAATTTTCTTAAATGTATTTTTGCGGCTGTCCCATAAACTAAACTTCCATAATCTTTGATCTGATTAACATATTTTCCATATAGCCCCATCATCTGCAAATAAAGAACAACCCATCCCACCTCCAATGTCATTAATTATATCATTTATCATGATAGAGAATAGTATTGGACTAACAATACACCGTTGAGGTGTTCCATTTTCTACCTGATACTTTCTGGACAGTTTTTGACCTATTTCCACCTGTATTGTTCTGTTTAATAAATTTTTTTCTATCCATTTAAACATTTTCCCATAAATTCCTATTAGTTGTAATTTAATTAATAAATCTTCTACCCACAACATATCGTACGCTTTCTCAATATAAAAAAATACTGCCACCACACTTTCTTTATTTACCTGTGCTCTCCTGACTTCGTGCTCTAGACATATTGTTGGATCGTTAGTATTTATCCCTTTTCGAAACCCATTTTGATACATGGATAAAAAATCTTTACTGTTTAAATAATATACTATTCTATCATTAATCATTTTTTTCCATTATTTTGCAAATATTTGATGTTAATGCTATTGGTCGATAGTTTTCTGGTTTTGTGTTGTCTTTTCCATGTTTGGCTATTGGTAATATTACTGATTCTTTCCAGCTCTGTGGTAGCTCCCCTTCCTCCCAGACTTTATTATAAAACTCTAACATTATATTTTTAGATGATTCACTGAGATGATCTATCATTGTATACAAAATCCCATCTTGACCAGGTGCTGTATTTCTGGTTTTCCTGAGTGCTTGATTTAGTTCTTTTTTTGTAAATGGTTCATTTAATAAGTTATTTGTTTGTTCAATATTCTCTAGTAAATTATTATATTTAAGTTTTATTAATGCCCTGCTTTTCCTTCCCTCTTCACTAATGTTTCTTGAGCTTTGAATTTAACTAAATGTTTTGCTAGTATTTCAGCTTTTTCCTCATTTTTTGTTATATTTGTGTTTTCAATATTTAATACTGTATTTCCATATTCTTTTTTAATACCATTCATTCTTTTAATTACTTTCCAAATGATTTTAATCTTTGTTTCTTTCCCAACAGTGTTACAGAAGTTCCTCCATTATTCTCTTTTTGGTTTTTAACAACCTTTCTTACCATAGCTTGTTTTCTTTTATATTCAATAAGGTTTTGATAGACTGGATTACTTTTAAGAATTTTAAATGCTTTATTTCTTAATTGTATTACTTCCCTACATTCACTTGTCCACCATGGTACCATTTTCTTATTGTTCTGTCTTCTTCCTTTCTTTATTGAATGTTCTGCTGCTTCTAATATAGTTTTACAAATATCACTGTTTATGTTATTTATATTCTTTGTCATATCAACCTTTTCTAGGTTACTCAAATATCTAAATTTAATCCAGTCTGCCTTATTAAAGTTCCATTTTTCATTTATTATTTTATTACTTATATCTAATGTTACTCTGACTCTGATTGTAATAGAATAATGGTCACTGCCAATTGTTATATTTTTATTAATGTCCCACTCACAAACACCAGCCAGTGAGTTTGATACTTATGTTAGATCAATTACTGATTCTGTTCCTGTTCTTACATTAAATCCTGTTCCCCTCCCATCATTAATACATACAAAATTTTTATTTTCTGTAATTTCTTCAATAACTTGTCCATTTTTATCATCACTTTTCTCCCAAACTGTGCTATTTGCATTAAAATCCCCACACTAAATTACCTTCCCCTCCAGCACTCAGCTGGTTCAAATCCTACCTAAACAACAGGAACTTTTTTGTATCAATAGGCAACTTCTCTTCAGAGCGAACAGAAGTCACATGTGGAGTACCCCAAGGTTCAATCCTGGGACCCCTTCTATTTAATATCTACATGGTCCCACTAGCCCAGATTATAACTGTCATAACGAGGGGAGACAGAGGCAATCCCAGAACGCAGAATCATCTTAAAAAGGAAACTAATTTATTAACTAAAACAAACAGATAAACAAAAGAGCTGACGTGGCAGCAAAAAACAACTAATAACGAAGACCGAACAAAGGAACTGGGCATGGCAGGGTAGGGCAAGGAGCAGAACATGAAAACACAACAACAACAACAATGATCCAGCGGGGTGGTGGAGAAAATGACCAGGTTATATGCACAGGGGATAATTATGGGAAGTGGGCACAGGTGAGTGATTACAATGACTTACAGGTGGAGATGGGCGTAGCAGATAATCAGGGGCAAAAGAGTGACTGGGGAGGAGTGAATAGTGACAGCAAACAGGAACACAGAAACAAACAGAAAACCAGAAACAAAACAGAAGCTTACACAAATACCAATAACCATGACAATAACAAGTAATAACATTAGTTACCATAACTACGCAGATGATACACAGCTCAATATTCAGTCACCAGGTGACTCTGAACCTATTCAATCACTAAATAGATGCTTAGAACAAATCAATGTGTGGATGTGCCAAAACTTTCTCCAGCTGAACAGAAACAAGACTGAAATTATTATCTTTGGACCTAAAGAGGAACGATCAAGAGTCAGCGCGCAGCTTCAGGTATTACAGCTAAAAACTAGTGATCAGGCCCGAAACCTGCAGTAATGAACTCAGACCTGAAGCTTAAGGGACACATAAAAAAAGTTACAAAGTTGGCTTTCTACCACCTGAAGAACATCTCCAGAATTAAAGGACTAATGTCCCAACAAGACCCAGAGAAAATTATGCACACATTTATCTTTAGTCATCTCGATTACTGTAACAGTGTCTTCACAGGTCTGCCAAAAATTCAATCAGACAGCTGCAGCAGCTGCTCATGTTCTCACTAAGACCAGAAAAATAGAGCACATCACCAAGGTTTTAAAGTCTCTACACTGGCTCCCTGTAGCTCAGAGAATAGACTTTAAAATACTTCAATTAGTTTATAAATCACTGAACAGTCTAGCACTACAATACATTAAAGACTTACTATCGTTGTATCAACCCTCCATAACAATCAGGTCTTCTGGTTCTGGTCTACTTTGTATCCCCAGAACCAGAACCAAGCATGGAGAAGCAGCTTTCAGTTTCTATGCAATTATTTTTGGTGGAATACATAGGCTTTTGGAATTGTGCATTCATCTATTTGTTTGTTTACAAAATGTGTTCTTTAAATATTATGTACATTTACAATTTTCCCTTTTACTTTGGCTCAGTTGATTTACTCCTGTGCAGCACAGTATTATTTACTTTTTGTACAAATAGTGTCAGTTCCACACTTAGCAAATGGTGAAGATAAGTTGTCTGTGGCTGTAATAAAGAGTAAAACCAACAAACTACTACAGTTGTAAATATATCATTTTGTAACTGTTGTTTGAGGATTGGATAATCTTGTTTTTAAAACAAGTTTGAAGTTTGAGGGCATTTTTATTAGGCATACTGGGCTTCGAGGTAAAACAAAAGTCATGAAATGCATATAACTGGGTGTATTTGTAAGGTATCTGTCCTTATGAATGAAGAATTTCCCAATGATGATGATTTTAGAAGAAAGTCATTGCTGAAAGTATCCATAGTAAGGCAGTATAATATGCCTCTGTCAGAAAACATTTTAAGTCTGGGAATTTTAGTCTATAAAGCTTCAACATGCTGAGTTAGTTCACCAGCATCACAGAAAACACAATTTGTTGTTTCTTTACCAAATTCTTTTAAAATAAAGTCACCGGATGGATAAATGAAGCCTAGGTGTAAATTCAAACTAGAAGACTTCATCTCACCTAAATCAATAATGCCCATTTTATACTATATATTTTATAATACAGACCTGGCAATATGAAACCATTGACAGAGGATTTTATCCTGTTTATTTTAAGAGTACCATTCATGAAATCAAAATCTATAGTTTGAAGTTCTCCATCCTTGTAGCGTATGGTCATATGTGTTTTCTTAATGTAGTGTATTTTTTTCTTCCAAATATAGTCAAAATGAATTTACATTTTTTTATACCTTTATTAGAGATGGATAGGGAGTAAGCTGGATAAATACATCTAGATAATGTGACAGCATGAAGCCTGCCCCTAGGATTGAGGACACCTGGTACCTAATTACCTCCTGGGTGTGGAGTATAAAAGGGACGCTCTCACCTGTGTGCTTCTTGCTAGTATTTGGTCACACTTCAGGGAGAAGGTTGCTTGGTTGGCTTGCAGCGGCTGTAACTTTATCATCAGTAAGTAATGTTTTTTTTGGTAAGATCTGAAATTGCTGCTGGTTAATTCAAATTGTTTGGATTTAGTTTGCCTGGAGCCTCCGGTCGGAGAGTGGGGTGTGGCAGTAATTTACCCCCCTCCCCCCCAAGTCATCTTGGTAACATGGAACAGGTATGTACTTTTATTTGCACCCATATAGTTTAATAGTACAGCAATTTGACCAATATTTACAGAAGGTGTCTGCTAGCTGATCCTACTGTTGTCGGGCCGGAAGGGGCTCTCTGGTCTGTGGAGTCATCCAGCTCTGACAAGAGACCCTGCCGCAGCAGCTTAGGAGACCCTGCTGCTTTGTTTTATCGATTTTGTTTGGATTTTTTTATTATTCTGTGGCCTTTGACCTGTGGGTCACAGCCTTGGTAATGTTATACTAATATTAAAGTATTTTAGATGATCTAAAGTATTGTTTTAATGTTCTGGTTTGGAGACAACCTAATTTTAGTGTTTTGTCTGTGTACAACTTTGTGGTGTTTTTGTTTGACCTCATCCTTTTGTTTCCAGACTGAGAGCTGAAGGCAGTGGGAGGCCTCCAAGGGGACTGGTCCTGTTTGCTGTGCGTGTGACCGGTGTTGGGGTTTCTTCACAATCGAGTGGCTGTTCACTAGTGCTGGGGGTGATTTATTAATTTGTCGGAACCAGTTCCCTGCATTTGGCTTGACCTCCTCCTGCTGGTAGGCCTCAGTCCTGTACACTTCCCCCTCCCTACTGTGGAACTTCTAAATATTAATTGTTCCTTTTATAATAAAGCAATACTTTGGTGGAATAAAGTCGTGTTCTCATTAGTTATGAATCTCTAGTGCCTTCTGGGTAGTTTATTTCCTTGAGTGCAATTCCCAAGGTGGCGTTGATGTTGTTTACTGGTTATTCTGCTGTGAGGGGCCGAATCAATTTGATGCCCTTGTGTCACTATTTTGGTCAAAAATATTCTACCAAATAAACTGTCCTTCAGTAACCATAAATTGGGTCCAGACTGACCTTTCTAAATCACCTTCCATATATTTAGTTTTTTTGTTTGAATCTGGATTTTTATAAATGAATATACCCAAATATTTGATAGTTCTGATTGTGACGTTGTAAACTTCAGTCAGATCAGTGGGATGAATAACATTTCACATTTGGGTAAATTCATAAGATCTAAGGATTTCAAAAAGTGTTCATTTCAGATTTTATGGGTCTCATATTCTCCATGAAAAGTGTTATAATTGACTTATTATGAATATTCCTAAAATATTAAGAGACAATATTATCTATCTTAAAACTGCAGCTAAATTTTATAGTATTTTAACAGTCGGAATCAGTAAACGTAAAAAAGTGACATAACACAGCTGGTAATGGAAAAAGCATCCCCTCCATTTCCAGAGTGCGATAGTCCCATTTCCATATATGGTATGGGACTGACATATGGTCCGTCCCACCCCTTTGTTTGCTGCAGCCAGGTGTACTTGAAACAACAAGCAACAGAGGTTCTCCCCAACCAAACGACTTAGAGTTTAATGGCAGATCACAATAACAGTTAAAGATCCACACCGCTACCTACCGTACTGGAGTAGGTAGGACAAGACTTGATGCTGATACATTTTGGGTAAAATAATACAAAATACATAAAAACAGTCCCTCACATTTTACTCTGTGGTTCTTTTTAAATAGTGTTTGGTACAGTGCATTAGAATGGACTTTGTTGGCCTTTCATAATTTCATCTGCTTTACAAAGACTACATCATAGAAAACCAATCTATCCTAAAATGTCTTGTTTCGTTACCACTGTGTACCACAGCTGTATTTTAAAAAGGTACTTAATGCAAAGTCAAGAACAAAATCTGCACAATATTTTCCTCTTACTAATGATCAATGTCCATCCATCCATCTATCCATTGTCTTCCGCTTATCCAGGGTCGGGTCGCGGGGGCAGCAGCCTAAGCAGGGAGACCCAGACTTCCCTCTCCCCAGCCACTTGGGCCAGCTCCTCCGGGGGAATCCCAAGGCGTTCCCAGTCCAGCCAAGAAACATAGTCCCTCCAGCGTGTCCTGGGTCTTCCTCTGGGCCTCCTCCCGGTGGGACGTGCCCAGAACACCTCATCAGGGAGGCGTCCAGGAGGCATCCTCACCAGATGCCCAAGCCACCTCAACTGGCTCCTCTCGAC
>NC_051448.1:22371686-22373333 GCF_001649575.2 Kryptolebias marmoratus | reverse complement strand
GCGTTTAGTGATGGCCGAATGAGGCCTCGAGAAGCAGTGAGGCTTCCCGGCCCTTGCTTGCTCGAAGGTTCATTATTCGGTGCTTCATTCATTGCTCACTAGTACTCTGCTGTCGAACTGAGCCTGAGACAGCCTTCTCACCCAAATGAATCATACTTCCCAAGAAAAGAATTGAACATAGCCGTCGGTGAATGCGATATTGTCACAACGAAGATTTTGTTGAACCCACGACTAGTAACAGTACGGTCTATTGAGCCCTTTTTAACTGCGTCCTCTCTTTGTACTTCTGAATGATTTGTATCCAAGTAATCGTGCAAATGTGTTTGTTGGCTGACGGATCTGGTCTTGTTTTGCGTTTTTTTTTTGTTTTTATTTTTTATTAAACGCTTAGTACATTCCTCAAAGTCTGACTTCAGATGTCCCATCACCACCTACGGTCTTTTCCTTAGAGAGAAATGCTAACACGCGAAAGAGCTTTAAGTGAGCTGAACATGAAACCCTTTTCAATTTCCTTTTGTAGCAGCTGAGTTACCACCTCTGGCTCGCCGTGTGCCGACTGAAGATTTGGAACAGACATAGGTGGAGGCGGGCAGGGTGTTGGGAAATGCCTATTAGAAAACGCTGAGAGAGACCAGTAATCACATCCCTCAGGGAAGCCAGTTTGGGAATGATGACGGATATAACGAAACAGCTTGAAAACAGGTCCTGGACTCGCAATGACTGTTGATGGAACGTGCGGCGGGGGCAAACTGACTTTAAATGGGCATCTTTGCAGTGGCTGAATACATGGAGAAAAGCGCAAGAGGGGAATGAACAAACACTTTCATTAAAATTAATACAGATGGGCACGTTAAGACCTCCACCCTCCTTCTGTGGCAATTGAGTGGCTGAATGTCGGAGAAGGCTGAGCGGGTTCGTTGACAGAAAGACCGGGTTTGAAAGGGAGAGGAGGGCAGAACGTGCTCTGATGACCCATTGAACCACGAAGGTGGCAGGAACTGCCTGGGTGAGCATGATTAGAATTTGTGTGTCTGGTATAGACCAATCTAAAGCAGAGACGTGCAGTCAGGGGAGGCAGGCGAGGCAGTGCCCCACCTGGCGTCATGACAAGAAAAAAGATAGATAACATAAAATGAATATTAATATTTGACCACTGATCTTTATGTATGACTAATTTCGAACATTTTTATAGCCAAAAATTGCATATTTCCTGTTCGAATACAAGTGTAAAACGCGAAGTGCGGCAGCAACGAGCCTTACTTCTGAATGCCCAATCCATCGTAAACTGGGTTGATACATGCAATTGGCCCGTGCCTCTTGCTGTATCGCTGCATGACACCAATATAACGTTGCGGTGAAAAGGCACGGGGGAAGGCAGGGCAGCACTCTGCTGCACTGAAGGCCGGAGTACGTGAGCCAACATGAGCTTGTTGCTACTGTCCTTTTACGCGAGGCGAGTGAAAGTCACGAGCACTGCTGCGAGCCGTTAATTTTTTGTGTTTTGCACCGTCAGACTGCCAGAATGATTTTTTTTTTTTAAACGAACCTTTAATGCGTACCTTACATGTGTGAGAGAGAGTGTGTGTCTCAATCCCCAGTCCGGAGAGGGCTGTGGCAGCTTTGGCAGCAGATGTTTTATGATATTAA
>NC_051448.1:22366395-22369992 GCF_001649575.2 Kryptolebias marmoratus | reverse complement strand
CCGGCGAACGGATGGGGCCATGATGGAAGTCCTTTTAAACGAAGGCTTGCTTGCTGATTGGATATGCTGAAGGCAAGGTCGGATGCTGATGGGCTGAGATGGAGGCGCGGTCTGATGCTGATAGGCTGGAGTGGAGGTGCTCGACGCAGCGATTAGATGCAGGTGAGGCTGAAGCAGGTCTTCCAGTCTGAATTTACGCCTAGGCTTCATTACGTATTACATCCAAACCTTTTTTACTGGTTCATAGGCGAACTTACCAGTAATGATAAAGTCACCTTTAATTTCTGGATGTGACCAGAATGGAACAGGACTAAATGTCAGTAGGAGCTGATTCTGCTAGGTTTGATATGAAATTCTTTTGATTTATTATTATTTTTACACCCAATTTAATATTCTATTGACATGCTATTTTTTCAACAATTATTCAAAACAATTTCAGCAGGATTTTTATTACTATGACCTTTACAGACAACCTGTTACTACATATGTTTTAGCCTTTTCATTCTCCAATGGCAAAATTTTAATTTCTTTCTCTTTCCCCACTGTTTTTTTTTTTTATCTTCTTCATTGATTTATACCTCACTATAAAAGCATAGAGCTAAAATTTCACCAATCACTTTTTCTTTTCTAAATTTGAGATCCTACAGATTACAGTTGTTTTATTTTAATAGTCCAACATATTTCCTGGACTTAGATGTTTTCAGAAATGTGCTGCTGCATTTTCTCTTATTGCTGAAAAACAAGAACTACAGCTACTGCTATCATATTATATTCAATATTCCATCATGCTGCCACTTTCCTTTTTGCAGTTATGTTATTTTAAAATATTATTTTTGGCATTATTTTTAGACAGGTGTTGGGGATGATGCTCAGCCACTTTCACACCAAATTTTAGTTCAACATATGTAAAACAGAAAAAAACTGAGTTAAAACCCTTTAAATTGGTCTGAATCCAGAAGCTAATCAGATGTAGATGTACACCCATTGATTTCTCTCTGAAAGTTTCACCACTGGTTCATGAGATATTTTGCTAACAAACAGAGTTGACTCCAATAGTTAGGTGCAAAGTTTCAAAAACAGATGATGAAGCTGAAACCAAAATGGCTAGTACTTTATCATTTCTCAAAAAAAGATGGTCTAAGTTCAAAACTCTACCATGTAAGGTAGCAGGTGATATGCATCCCTTCAAGAATTGTAGGTCATTAATTGCCTGTTGTAATTTGGTGTGTGAGTGTGTGTGTCAGGAATCTGTGCTCTGTGGTGATCAGGTGTAACTGTGGTAACCACTAGGTGTCAGTACTGACTTTATTGTATAATTTGTCAGGCAGAAAGTAGCTGACATGGTAGAAGAATGAGATACAAGGGTGTTGGACAGGGAGTGACAGGGACAGAGTAGAACATTTGGTGAATGGGCAAGTGCAAAAAAAAAAAAAAAAATTCAAGTCAAATAGAATCCCCTGATACGTTTTTCAAAGACCTTCAAAGATTTTTAGAATAAAAAAAGTTCTTGAAGTGTGTGTGAACAAGTAAAAAATGCTAAAAAAAAACATTGCATAAGTAAAGTTCAGTAACATTTTGTAATAATTCCTAGTATGCCACATATATACTGAGAAATATTTAATGTAAAAAGACTGAGATGATCGTGTTTTTGAATTAATAAAGCCACCCAATTTCACAAAGATTGGTGCGGATCTCATTATACAGCACATTAGTCACTTTAATCACACATCAAAGCCAAGCCATTCTTCTCCAGTTGCTTTTGAGGTAGTTTCTGACTTTGTAGTTTATCAGAACACTCAAGTGAAGGTCTGTGAATGTGCTGACAGAAAATAAACAGGAGGCAGAAAAACAGTTGGGTAGGAGCCGTTATAACGAGGCTAATTGATTTTAACTCTCTTTGAAGTTACACATGTGTGAAGCATTTTTTTGATTTGTTTTTTGGACTGTACACACACACATACACACACACACACACAGGTTTCTGTTGTGTTAATATCACCAAAAACCTTTCCACAATACCTAATTTATTCATTATTTAAATCCCCTCAAGACAAATGTACTTCACAGTAGGAAAAGCAATTGTGTGGAGGAATTGGGTTACAAATTTCAATGTCTGCCACTATAAAGCAATAGAAATCAGAAGATTATAAATCTTCCTAGACCACTGTTTATCGCTATTTCATTTTTATGTCATTATTAAACTACATTGCATAAGTGATTTAAACACACACACACTACACCAAACATTTCTTCAGGCTTATGACCAAGAATAATCCAACAAGCTTTTGAATTTCTACATTTTACCTTCAAACCCAGCGTGCATGTTGTTTCAAAGTGAACGGAAATGGGGGAGTCAGAACTGACTTAATTTTACATCAAAGTAGTCTGTGCAAATAAATGTCCAACATGGGACTTGAACCAACAACTAGGGCCACAACGATTAGTTGACATAATTGGTGTAGTCAACCACATCTGTTGATGCAGATTTGATTTTGTTGACACGTTGTATATAGACCTAATAAGAAACAGCTCCAGGCGCCTGGAACCACATAGATGTTTTTTGTAACGAAGCGATGCTTGACTGGAACGCCTGGGGGCAGTATCTTCTTTATCATTTGCCAAGGCTGCACAAATTCTTCTAACAAGAAAGAACATGCAAAAAAGAAAAGAGACAAACTGAGAATCTTCTTAAGAGTAAAAGTTTATTACACTTGTCGACAAGGGAGAGCAAACACATTCTTCCACAGATTTTCAGTGCTATAAATAACAGAACATTTGTCTATTTGTTGCATGCTGGGACTCCCTTTTCTGTCCATGCAGCAGGTTCATTCAAAAGTTTACATTCCACTAGACACAACATCTGAGACGGAATCTGGTTTCAACCAGCCTTGTGGTGTTTAAGACTTTGATCAACAGCCCTGTGCTGAGAAATACTGACTGTGCTTCTCTCTAAGTCAATACAGATTACTTAAAAACAGATAAACACATTCTTAAAAGGTTACATGAGTGCATCAAACACAGCGGCGCCGGATTCATTTTCTAGGTGGGGGGGGCCACCGGAGTGTTTCATCACCTTATTAATTTTACATGCATCGAATCTAAGATCAATAAAAATTGAATAATGAAATGCTTTTTCAGCTATGACTTTTTGTTCCAATATTTTATTATGAATAATGATAATTAGTTAAACCAACCAACAGCTTTATAAATGAACACAATAAAAGTAAACACAGGTAAATAACATGCGCACGGGCATAGATGGAAGAATCCAACATCTGAGCAACAGCGGCAGAACTAATTAAGAGCATTCGGTATTAAAACAACAAACTGTCAGACTTGGAACATATAACCAAACATTATATTAGTAAAAAAAAAAAAAATTCTTCCGAGGCTATTTATAAGTATATCGCTCATTGTAACTATTTACATAATAACTAATAACGAGTAATGATGACGATACGTCTCAAAGAGCTCAGAATTTTCCGAAGTATGCCTCCCTTCGCTGACTCGCGAAGCAGAAGCTGCGGCAAACTTTGCTGATGTCCATGTTATCAGTGAAGTCTTTGTGAATATGCAGAAACAGAAGGTAATTAAATA
>NC_051448.1:22362105-22364246 GCF_001649575.2 Kryptolebias marmoratus | reverse complement strand
CTCTCTCTCTCTCTCTCTCTCTTTTTTCATCCCAATGGTGCATTGTATGACCTTGGGTACAGCTTTAAATCTTTTTTTTTGCCAGTTCACACAGATAAGTTTGTAAAAAATTGACAGAGGCACTGCTGCAAATTACAAATGGTTTATTGAACTCACAAATGTTGCAAAAGCTAAAATAGTCACGGTTTACTTTATTACACCAAATGACACTAAAAGTGGGAGTCTATGCTGGCCCTAGAACCCTGGAAGCTGGAAAATAATTAAAATCCAATTAGATAAAATTAGACTGTTTGGAGGGGAGAGGGAGAATAAAAAAAATGCAAATATAACTAAATACACCTAAGTGTTCCCCAACAAAAACACACTCACACCAACAGAAAAGAAAAGCTCCCCTCCCACCAGTCTCCTCAATCTAAATAAAACAGCCCAAGATCCAGGGACAGCATAGGTCCTGACTTAAAACAGGCCCGAGGGCTAAAATAGGAACCCCTTTCCCTAATAATCTACACATAAATAAAAAAATTAAATTAAATTAAAACAAATCTAAAACTAAAACTGAAACAGTAGCAGGCCAACCTTCTCTACAGTAAAACCAGTAAACGGTGCTCTTGGCCTCACTCTCTAAAGTCCGTTTCCTCTGCATGAGTCACCAGCCTGCATCTGATCTCCTCAGCAATCTACCTGCTTTTAAATATCAATGCTGATTATCTGTCTCCCAAACAAGCCAGCTGTGCTCTGTCACAGCGTCTTCCATATATGGACAAGAGGAAGAAGACGCAGCAGCACAACCGGGGGGAGGGGCAATATGCCCCGGCTACAAAAACATATAAACATACCTCGCTGGCTGACCATACTTTTGAGGTAGAAATGAGGTTATTAAACAAATTCTTACACTTAAATTACTTTTCTACAGATACTCGCTAACGTAATGCTTTCATACCACGTGCATCTTCTTTTCTGGTGCTACAGCGGACATGCTGGATTTAACTTCCTACATAAGCCTTTTAAAATAAGAGTCGTAATAACAGAAAATNGCTGTAGGTTTTATTTGTGCTTCTGTCTCTATATAAACACAGAGACACGTTGGTCACAGTCTGTGAGAGTCGCGTGCAGTCTGTGCAGCCGTCTGGTGGGAACATGCAGCGCACTGGCAGGGCCGGAAAGCGGGGGGGCCAATGGCCCCCTGGCCCCAGTGGTTCCGGCGCCTATGACCCCCGCCCTAAGGCAACCGTGTCGATTGAAACCTGAATCTACAGTACTGCTTTTAACTCTACAGCCCTTACCAGTCTGACAAAACAAACCCCAGCTGCTTCTCCACAGGACACAGTGCCTCTGTGTTGAACCATATAAACTTAGTTGTGAATCAGTTTATCCTAATCCCTGAATAATATATTTCAACACGATCAAATTTTATTCTCATCGTGACTATTTTGTCATAAATAGTATTTTGGCAACAGGAAGAACCAGTCAAAACTCCTGTCCTTTCTTGCTAACAAACAAATAACTTAACATTGCCGATTCCTCACCTCCTCAGAGGTAAGGAGAAAAAAAAATACAGTTACATCTAAACCGATGTGCAGGCTTAGATGCATCTGTTTTTTTTCTTTTTTACCTTAACACCAGTGGCAGCTGGTGGAGTTTTCTGCAGGGGGGGGCTATAAGTCCAAAATAGATACTAAGGTATCACACCAGTGTATTTACATGAATTAAAACAACATTATATAATTATAATGTACATATGCACAAGTGCTTCCTGAACACACCAATACTTACAAAGACGGAGGTCTCCCAAGGCACAAGCCTGTAGGACACATTTAGCGTTTATAAGACCTGTTTTCTCCCTTATTTTTCAAAACTTTACTGTACAATATAATGAAGATCAGATGTCTCACTCCGATTAGAATTCAAAACCAAACATTTTAACAGTTTTTAGCATAGATTTTCCTAAACTAATTATTAACTATGAACTTATTTATTACCTTGTTTATGTAACTTAGTCACGTAATGAACTTATTGCTGTCTTTGAATAAAAGGCAGCTCACTCGCGGCTCGACTTTTCAATCAGGCGAACTTTATGACAGACGGATGTGACGTCAGCCTCCATGGCGGGAGTCCCAACTACTCCACTTTGCAAACGTAAA
>NC_051448.1:22357517-22359400 GCF_001649575.2 Kryptolebias marmoratus | reverse complement strand
TTTAACTACTAATAATATACATCCCAGAGTTACATAAACAGAATGTGACTCTATAAGTGTAAAATTAACTCTGCTTTTGCACAAAGTCTGCTAACACCAAAACATTTAACACTTTTGAATTTGCTGTGTATGGACAAAGATTTTTGTGCCCCGGGGCGGAAATACGTCACCAATCAGACAACGTCGAAGAACTAAACAACTTTACTTATCATTAACTATAAAATATTTATCTTACACAACTAAAAAATATATATACATATATTTCGAAATATTTTAATGTACTATTTAATTTGTAAATAATTTTTTCATGTCTTATTCAATGTAATGTGAGTGGTGAGGCAGCGACCTTTATTGGCCAGCCGCCACTGCTCTGAGCACTAACACAGACCAGGAGATCTGACAACATTGTATGAATCTCACATAACATTGTTTTCATGGTTTGACCAAAACAGCTACAACTTCCCATCTCAGCACCAGCTGATCTTAGTTTAAAACTCAGGCCTGAAAGGATTCTTCAAGGAATACTAGGCCTTTGGATCGCATTGCTGCTGAAAAGTGCTATATAAATAAATTTCACTTCACTTCACTTTATATGAAAGTTAATTTTTGATTTTTATAACCAAATGGAAAAAATATTGTAAAGATACATGATATATGTGGGATTTGGGGTAATAAAAAAGCAGAAATACAACTCACAAAGGGACTCAGACAGTTTTTCTGTATGTTAAACAACAATAAACCATAGTCCAATATGGTTTTGATATTTAAACTTGTTAATTCTCTTATTGCTGTTGGCTGTTGTCAAAGCAGACATCCATTAATTTAGAGTGTTTTTATATCTTGGTAAAAAAAAGGTGAAGATTAATCAGGAAATATTAAAAATATAATTTCTCTGCAGTCCAAAATGCAACAATCAAAGGCTCGATAATGGGCTTCTAGAATTGTGCCGTTCAAGGTGGCTGCATGTTGGAGTAGCTCTGTTACATCCATTCTGGGATATTGCCTTTGAAAATGTTATTTCTCTTTTTTTCTGGATGTAAATCACTTTTTTTTATCATTATTTCCTCTGGTATCGGATGCTGTGCAGCTGGAAGGATTTTTACTGAAACCTTTTTTACTTTTGAACATTTTGTTATGATGCGTAACCATGACAACAAGTGTTAAATGTGGAGAACCCTGAAGTCCAGTCATGGCCAGAACCAAGTAGACTGCCCGTAAATCCACCGGAGGTAAAGCTCTCAGGAAGCAGCTCGCCACCATAGCTGCCAGCAAGAGCGCCCCGTCCGGCGGAGAGAAGAAACCTCACCACTACAGGCTCGGTAACTAAACTTAACTGGAAACCTTTAAACCAGTTTGTAAATCATTTGAAACTGCTTATATTCCATTATAGGAGATTCTTCACCCTAAAAACAATATTTTCTTCAATGATGGAGCGTTATAGTTACCTTAAGATGTAACTAGTAGAAAATATATAACTTGTCCACAAGAACCTTGTTTGTCTCCCATCCAAACTGTCATTTTAACACTTTATTTTCTTTTTTGAACACCACGCTTCTGTTTTCTTCATTTGTGATTATTTACCACCAATTAGTAAAAAATACACTTTATTTCAATGTTTAAAATTTAAAAATATAATAATTTTCTTTGTTGCCATTAAGACAAAATAAGTTGACCAAAAACATCTGGGTCTAAGACTCAAAGAACCTGATCAAAACATCTGGATAAAGAAAATAAATAAGAGGAACAAAAACATCGAATAAAATCAGAGTTAAAATTAATTTTTTTAGCTGGTTTTCAACCAGCCTGAGCAGAAAGTTCTGAGGGGAAGCCAGCCGGTTTGTGTCCCCTAAGGGTGGAGGAGAGGAGCTGAGTTGGTGCCCCCT
>NC_051448.1:22355725-22357417 GCF_001649575.2 Kryptolebias marmoratus | reverse complement strand
CAGGGCTCGGCAGAGGGCACAGAGAGGTTCCAGGGCTCGGCAGAGGGCGCAGGGAGCTCAGAGGGCTCAGCGGAGGGCGCAGGGAGCTCAGAGGGCTCGGCGGAGGGCACTGAAAGAGCTGCAGGCAGGTCTGAAAGCACTGCAGGCGGGACTGAAGGCACTGCAGGCGGGACTGAAGGCACTGCAGGCGGGACTGAAGGCAAGACTGAAGGGTGACAGGATGATCTGGGTGTCTGGTGAGCTGGGGGTGAAGGTGGCTGAAAACTGGTAGAAGAATAGTCCAAATGTCCTTTTAACTGAGTTACTGTGGTGTAGATATGGGAGAAGTGAGCCAAACTGAGAAGACCAGGACGGGACAAAAGAATTTTTTCTATGAGTGAAAAGGCAACTAGGTTGTGTTTGGGGTCCGTATTTATGGCGGTTGATGATATAAGTCTATTTATTTGTGATGAAATGTCCAAAAGTTCAGTGGGTGGAAGTCCAGAGGCAGTGATATTGGTGCCAAAGTGGCTCAAATCGGGGGAAACCAAAAGGCGGGCTGAAGAGGCTATGGGTGTGTCGCTGTGAACGAACCTCTCGGAGGCAGGAGGAGAGGAGATGGTGACATGATTAGCAGACTTTGATAGGTGTAAGTGGGCGTGGCAGGAATGCAGAGAGAGAAATAGACTAAGGAGGAATGAGAAAGTGAAAAGCACGAAAACAGAAACTAAACACAAACCAATAAACTAAATCAGAAATAAAACAAAACAGAAAAAACCCAAATCACCACATTCTATTAGGTTTCCTAACTTCTGCCTGTTTTCTTTTATAATTTATTAGATTCTGGAAGCTAATAATTCTCTTAAGTGTTTTAAAAGCCTTATTCTGCTGTTTAATTGATGTCAAACATTCAGGTGTCCACAAAGAAACTATCTTCTTTGTTTTAATACCACTACTTATAGGAATTAAACTTTTGGCTGTTTCTAAAATACATTTACTAATTTCTGAATTAAATTCATTTAGGGGTTTTCTTGTATCTACATTCTTCATGTTAACCTCACTCATCAATTTAAATTTGTCCCAGTTTGCTTTCCCAAATTTCCATCTTCCCTCAATTTCTACTTGGGATTGTTCTGTATCAATTCCTATGCTGAGAAAAATTGGATAATGATCACTCCCCATTGTGCTTTCTTTAAATACTCTCCAGCTGCAAATATCAGAAATAGATTGAGAAACCAAAGTCAAGTCAATAGCAGATTCCTTACCCCTAACTAGCTGCTCCTGGTGGAAGGTGGACGTGTTTCTTTTCTCTCTGTCTCCTCGTGCCCCCCGCCCTGCTTTCTTTTTCGAAGCCTCTTTTTACATATTTTCCAAAAATTTAAGGAATATGGATCTGATCAGCTGGTTTCTCAANCGCAATTGATACAATTTTCTCGACTGGGTGAAGGAGAGTCCAGTCTCGGGATATGTCTCGCTGGATATACAGTGGATTCCTGGCAAGAGTGGAAGACTGTGTACCTACCGACGTGGAGGTTCCTGACATATTTGGGTTTTTGATAACAGGATTTCTGCTGTTTGGACCAAGCAGTTACCTGAATTATCGTCAAATTCGTTGATGGGTTCACGAATCGACCAGCACTCAGACTGTAAACAGGAGCGAAATTGCAAACTACTCCAAACTGGCTGATATTCCATCATCAAAGACAATGGCCT
>NC_051448.1:22345397-22355028 GCF_001649575.2 Kryptolebias marmoratus | reverse complement strand
TTAGTTTTAGCATTGTCATGTTTTAGCTTATTTAGCCTTCCTGTACACTTAGCTTAGTTACTGTACAATTAGTTATCATATTATATATAATTGGCTGTTAGTGGACCTTCTTTTGGTACCTCTTAGTTTATTATTATTCTTGTCACTGTTAGCTAGATTCTTCGTGCCTTAGTTTAGTAATATCATGTTTTAGTAGTTTAGTTATCCTGCACCTTAGTTAGCATTGTCATGTTTTAGCTGTAACTTTGTATTGTTGTTTAGTTTAGTTTTCTCTCTTGTATTTTGTCTGTAATTTTGTTCTTGTGTTGTAAAGCACTTTGAGTTGCCTTGTACTGAAAAGTGCTATATAAATAAATGTACCTACCTAACAAAGTCCACCCGAGTGCCTACTCCGTCGTTTAAAACTACCAAATCTTTTTCTTCAATCACCTCTTCTAAAATTCCTCATTATTATCATCTAGATCTCCCCATAAGATGCTGTGTGCATTGAAGTCCCCACACCAAACTATTTTCCCTCTCCAGTGTTCTAAGATTGAATCAAGTTTAAACTTTTCTAATTGTTTGCAAGGATTATAATACTTTATTTTAATGTTCCCATCATTTGTCAAAATTTCTGCAGCAATAAGTTCTAAATCTGATACTATATGTAGGTGAATAAATTTCAAGTTTTCCTTTAAGAATATGGCACAACCTCCTCCATTCCCATTTATCCTATCTCTACGTAAGACAGAGTAACCATGAATACTAAACTGCAGTGATGGTATAAGCCATGTTTCTTGAATGCATATTATGTCTGGTTTTGTATTTAAATTATTAATGAAGCCTTTAAATTCCTGACCATTTGCTATTAAACTGCGAGCATTGCATTGTAATATTAGAATTATGTGATAATTTGAGAAGCCTCAACTTCAGATGATCCTTCCCCATGTCTAAGTTCATCATGTATTTTTTCCCCAAGATAAATGTTTAACATTAAAAAACTTCGTAGCTGCCTTTATAATGATTTTTATTTTTTCAGTTTTAGTTTTTACTTGTTCTGAGCAATTTATGATATATGCAAGAAAAGGAATGATTTTTTCTAATGTAATATATTACACTGAATATCATCCATCACTTTTTTCCTCACTCTTTGTTTTTGGAGCATTTCACCTCTTTCACTGCTTCAACATAAGTAATTCTTTTATCAGTTTTAACTTTTTGAATTTCAGCTGCCTCCTTTCTTACTATACACCCTGCATATGTCAGGATTGGTTTTACGGAATTGACCCACATGCAAGAACACCACAGGAAAAATGATGGAAACTAAGATTTATTGAAAAAAAAACAGATTTGTCCGGGGCCATTCTGGCTCAGGGACGGATCGGAAGCAACAGCTCTCTGAGGAAACAACAGGAGAGATGGTGAGTTTGAGGTCGTGGGAAATCTGAGGAACTGCTGACGGAAAGTTTAGAGACTTACTTGTGTCGTGTCGCCCAATGATGTGGGGGGAAGGGTAAGATGGATCCCAGGGCTCCACAGACACTTGGAACTCTCCTTCGGGTTGGTTTGGAGATCGGAGGAGGTTTCCGAGAGGCTGACTGAGGAAGACGGAGAGAAGGGCGTCGGAGGGCGGACAGATAGGCTGAGACATGAAGGTGGCAGAGAAGACGGTGGAACAGCCAGTCTGAGCTCCGGCATTAGCGGCTGATACAGATGAGCCTGGGAACTCGGGCAACAACGGGAAACTTCCCTTGACGTCTCGGGGGGGGGGGACAGGACCAAACACCGGGTCCAAAGTCGGGTACTCCATCACTAGTCGACACTCTGGCATCGAAGTACTGGCCGGCCACCCTTCTTAAGCAGCAGGTAACAAGGTGATAGATCTCAAGTGTGAGGATGACATCATGGAAGTAAGGCCCTCCGCCCAGCCGCCACCAGGACTCTATCTAACGGTGAGTAACCAAACAACAGCTCCCAAGAAAAACTCAAAAGAACCCCTGGCACCTAACAGCATATACTGCAGTATGACCTTCTCCACAATTACAACATTTAACAGAATTGTTTCTACACTCACTATAAGAATGTTCACCTCCACACCTACCACACCTCTGCTTCCCTTTACAAACATTTGCAGTATGTCCATATCTTTGACATTTATAACATCTAAGAGGTGTTATAAACTCTTACATTAAAGTTCATGTAACCAATCATCACTTTATCTGGCAGAACTCTATCCTTGAAATCCAGTAGTACATATGTACTGTCCATTTTCTCCCCTCTCCTAATAGCCTGTAGTCGTTTGATGCCCATAACTTCACCTCCTTTTATTTCTTTAGCTCCTCCAAATTTTCACCTACAGGAGTCCCTGATATTACTCCTCTTACTCCTCTTCCTTCCCCAACAATCCTCCTTTCCAACACCTGTTTTTTTTGTTTGTTTTTGTTTTGTTTTGTTTTTTTACACACCATTTGTAATTTTAGAGCATTATTCTTTTGTTCAACATTTTTACAAATGATAAGTAGACTTCCATCCCTTAAGACTTTAGCTAGTTCTACATCACCAATAGATTTATTTAATCCATTTGATAAACTGATAGGACTTACTCCAACCATGTCCTGTCCTAAATTTTAATATAACTTTCAAATCTTCCATCATTACTTTCTTTCTTACTTCAACTCTTTCTTCCTCATCCTCAAGAGATCTTTTACCAACATTTAGTCCTTTTCTATCCTTATCTTTTCCTCATCCACCTCCTCTCCCATTTTCTACCACACACCATCCTACATCCATATTTTCATCTTCCAAAAGCCCACCACTACAACTAGCCATCTAGATCCACTCACCATCCAGATTATGCCAAACCCATCTTCCACTAGTGATGGGACATCTGAAGCCAGGCTTTGAGGCGTGTACAGAGTAAAAAGGGTGTGTGTCCGATGAAGCCCTGCTTCAGAGCTTGTGTCATATTAAGCAAAATCACGTGATCAACAACAAACTAGGCCTCCCATTACATCTGCCACGTCATTGCTTCATTTTGCGTATCGTTTTTCAAAATAAAAGCGCTATTAAAGCCAGACAACCTCATGCAGTGCTGTCAGTTCCAACAGTCAGCCCTGGCACTGACTTGGTGTGGAGGAAGAGCTTAAGTAGGGCCAAAAACAGATGGACAAGATCAGGCTGATTGCAGTTACATGGAACCAGGAGGCATGACAGGAACAGAGAGGCTGTGACATGGAAGCAAGAGGCGTGGCAGGCATGGTGGAATTTTGACAGAACATTTTCCTTTTAACCATTTATCACCAATGCATAAAGTATCTTATAGTGATCTATAACCTTTACCAACTGCTCTCTTACAGAGACTGAATAAACTCTACAGATAAGACTAAGAAATGCACCACAGTATGGAATAAACAAGTTCAAGTAGTAAAATGTTAACAGCAACTGTGGGCAAACCGACCACACAAAATAAACCAAACTGTAGCCAAATTTATCTGACTCAAGCCTAGTCTCCAGAGGTTAGGGTTAGTGGGTATTTATGCACCAACAAATCCACCAGCATACTGGCAACTTTACTAGAACTATGGCTGAGCCCCCAAGACAACTGTTCTAACCATATATCTTTACACTATCATTTGTGACACATCCCAAAAGAAGAGATGTGTTCAAGTCAGTTTTCTGCACAGATACAAAAAATATTCACACTTACCTTGTTCTTCCATGGAACTTAAAAAGAGAAGCAAACAACTTCTCCCAGGACAAAACAAATCTAAACATTTTTTATTTTTTCCCATTTTCCCATAGTTTTTTTTTCTTTTCTTTTCTTCCTAAAACCACACCAACATACGACTTTGTTGGTGGTCGGTGATTGAAGGTGTGTGAAATCCCTGGTGCGATAACCCTTTAGTGTCCAGTCAGCTTTTCCCAAAGCCAAACAAAAAAAAATCTCCAGCCCGGCCAAAACATCTGACGATCACCTCTGAGATGATCCGTCCTGAGGTGAAGGTTCTCTTTTCCCTTTCAGAGCCTTCCTGCACCATACTTTTAGCTATTTCTCTGCTGCAGTAGCTCCACACACACCCGATGTGCCACCAGTCCATTTTCAAAAGCTTGGGCTAGTTGTGCCCTGTCCCCACTGGTTAGCTGTCAAAGGTGTCAGTAATTAAAAACATTTTTTTAAACATAGGGGAGATGGCAACTAATATTAGTGTGTAACATGAGCACTTGTATTTTTAATTAGTGTGGACACATGGCACTGTGTATCAACACAATGAACACCAGTCTTCAACTGAACAGGGCTGAATATTGAACTCAAAATCTGTTCTCTCAAAGAATAGGTATGTTGAGTGACACCCTTTGAAGCAATGTCTTTCACAAGCTGGAATACTTTAGTCTCCGCTGAACTTTCTAACACATTTTGAGCAGAAAGACCGTCACAGAAAACGCAGCACAGACTTTGGCAGAAGGCATCAAAGGCACAGGTGTTCATGACACAGTATCTTCCCTTGCCCAGTTTGATTGGCTGTTGATTATTTCCATTTTTTATTAGCCATAACTTAACCTTTTTTCCTTTTACAGCTGGATCTGAATAGAGCCATTCAGGACAAGGGGAGATGTATGAAGTTAATTCCCTCTTCTTTGGTGGGACTACAAGGCTTCTCCAGTTTTCCAAAGCTCCTATTTTGTCTGTGTGGGGCTCCTGAGAGCAGTTACCATCCATTTCTTGCTCCAGAAAACTTTTGAGTGGATTCTGAAGCTTCACTGTATCATCTTGTCCGGAAACCTCTGCCTCTTTTTGCATTTGTTTTTCAGAACAGATCCACATGTTTCCTTCAACAAAACCAAGATGACGTGGAATGAATTTATCAATCCTAATCAGATTTTCATGCTTGAACAGGCCATGTTTAATGTTCTTGAACTCAGATTCAACATTAGCTGAAGTTGCTGTGAGCTTGTTGCTGTGAAATAGGGGAACCATTACTCCAGTTCAGTGTGGTAGGTATCCTCCCAATCTTATTAGGTGTGGAATGAGCTCATGTAGATAGTGAATATTGTCTTGGTCGCCATTAACTTCAGCATGGCATCTACTCTCCTCACAAATATCTGCCACCCACCGCCTCAGTTCAGCATTCATTTGTGTGCATTGTTCCAATCCAACCTCCTCTTCTTCCTTTTCACTGGGAATGGACATCTCATCTGCGATTTTTCTTTTAAGGTTTTGATTTGCACACTTTTGACATGATGGGGTTTCCTAAACTGTCTCACTTAATGCCACAGTATCAACGCTGCATATTAGGACCTTTGCTTCCTCCAAAGATTGCGACTTGACAAGCTGTGCCGTTGATCACACATAGTCGATCAAAGCCTCGATGAGGTTTTTTTCTCACAGTCCCACTGGCAAATCATTTTGATGAAGTGTGCCACATTCACTCTGATGAAACATGGTGGTAGTTTGCAGGATTTATTCTGAAGGACACCAAAGCACTCATTAATGTTGCTCTTCAAAACAGATTGATGTGTGAAAGCCTTAACTAGAGCCTCAAATAAAGCTAAACAAAAATCACAAATGGCCTCCTTTGGGACTAATGCTCCAGCATGTATCCATTCTGACAACCATCTGGTGATTTCCTGGACATCATGTCTCTCTGAGTATCCCCTGGGCTACTGGCGGGCTGATCTGTTTCCTCGGACCAGACAGGTGACAACAAAATGTCCCTTATGTCCACAATAAATGCATGCCTTGGTCGCAAAACGTATTTGTCTCTCCTCAGGAGTTAGCCACATACGACCAACTTGCATGGTATCCAGTTCCGGCTCGACAGATGGTGTGTCATGATTGGCTGGAGACTCGTCTGAGAGGTGGGAACAGGAATTGTGTCTCTGCAGCTCTGGAATTGTGGGAAACGAAGTCCTTTTCTCTACGACATTCCCAGAGTCCTTGATCTATGCGGATGGCAAGCATAATTAGTTCATCTAAGCTCCCAGGTTCATCCCAGGAAGCGATCTGATCCTAAACCTGTTCAGAAAGTGAATTAGTGAATATACCTTGTAACGCTAGTTCGTCCCATCCGGCCTCCTCAGCGATGATGCGGAAGTCCACTGAATGTTCTGCAACTGACTTCCAGTCTTGACGTAGAGAGATGACGCATTTGGCGGCTTCCTCCCGCTGGGGGGGATGATCAAACACACGCTGAAATTCTTGAATGAATATCTGAGAGGTTAAAGTCTCCAAAGAATGAGAGGAAAGAAAAGCTTGAGCCCAACGTAGCGCCCTTCCTTTTAGAGCCGAAACAGTATATGTTATCCAGGCAGCGTGAGAAGGGAACAGGGAGGGAGATCGGGTGAAAACTAGCCTCCCCCACAGCAATCAGTGTCGCCTTTGAATAACTCCGAGGGTCTCAGATACAGCTGTCGAACTGAGATAACGGGATCTGACCGTGGTGTGGCGGCAACAGAGGGACTGATTGTAGTTGCGGGTAACAGAGTCCCAAGTCAGTCGTCTATAGACACAATGTGACTAAATAATTGTTGGAGAACATATACAAGCTGATCTAACCGGGTGTCTAGATTAATTGATGAACTTGCAGTCTGTCTGCCACCGGAGTTGCTCTTTGATATGTCGTCTGGCTGAAGCATACTATCAGGTTTACAAAACAATCAAAGGCAAGCAACTCAGCGACAAACAGACTCAGGAGACTGTGATTAAAGTAAGTGATTTTATTTACAGTGAGGGGAGGGGAGTGGGTCCGGATGGATTAGTGAGGAGAAGGTCTGAGTTCCAGTGGTGAGTAATCTCTGGTGAAAAGAGCTCAGGTAGGTGGGTTCCAAGATTGGTCGGAGGCAGACAGGCGTTGAGGCGGATCGGAACAGGTAAGTGGCTCTCGGGTAAGTTCGTCAGCAGGTGTCTCAAGGAAGATCGTTAGCAGGAAGCTCCAAAGGCAGGAACTCTGAACATGCACAAGGAACAAACAGGTTAACCAGATTCGGGTACACAAAAACTCACTAGTAGCTGAGATTCATTACCAGAGGTAAGCGATGCTTGAGTGTCGATCTGATCCTCTGTTAGGGTTTTTCAATATTACCAGCCTTTGTGTTTATGTGTAAAACATGCCTACGTGTCACACCGAATGTCAGAGATATTAATTGAGTTCATTTGTATCATGTTTACATTTTATCGTGCTTACAGGCGTCAGCAAATCATCTAAGTGGGCCAGCAAATCACCTAAGTAACATCACTGTACCTCTGATAATCTTTGTATCAGGATTGATAGACAGAGTGTTTCACAACATGCTGTAAGTTCTATTTGTGTGATTAATCTGTGTGGCAGAACCCATCCTGAACGATTCAGCCCCCACCCATTCCTTGTTTCTAATAAAAAGATGCTGATGCTACAGGACTTCGGAACTCGCTGGAGTTTGACCCAAAAGGTCATTGCTCAAGTGACTTCTCCTTTTGCAAAAGTATCCTAAAAGACAATTTACTCTCTCTCTGTGTGGTTCTTTGTTTAGGTTGGGTAACTTAGAAAATCCCCAACATCCTCCACTCTGCCTTAAGAACCCAGAGAGTAGATGATCTTGATCCGCTGCAGCTGTGGATGATTAGGCTGCCAACTAATCAGGAAACAGGAGGAAGCAAACAGGAAGCAGAATGGCAGAATACCACATGTGTAATATAACATTCCACAGCCAATTCAAATAATGACCCGTGAAACATATAAAATTTAAACCAATCAAATGTTTGTATTATTTAATTTAATGCAAACATCACAAAATATTAAGCACAAGTGAGTACATGCTAAAGTGCAAGTAGTCTTTATCATTTTAAACAAAAAAAAATGCATTGCATTACAGCAGTGCTGCTGCGGGGAGAAAAAAAGTTCTATTTTACATAATATGTCTTTAACTTTAATAAAATGCTCACACACTTGAGTATTTTATTGAAAAAAAAAAATTAAAAACATTGTGTAAAATAGAACTTTTTTTCCCTTACCTTTTTTTTTGCCACCTGAAGGGGTTTGAGTGTCCCAATGATCCTAGGAGCTATGCTGTCAGGGGCTTCATGCCCCTAGTAGGGTCACCCAAGGAAGACAGGTCCTAGGTGAGGGGGCCAGACAAAGTGCAGCCCAAAGACCCCTCATGATGAGTAACAGAATTCAACACAGTGTTCCCTAGCCCGGACGCACCCCACTCTGGAGCCAGGCCTTGAGGTGGGGCACGTTGGCGATTGCCTGGTGGCCGGGCTTTTGCCCATGGAGCCCGGCCGGGCACAGCCCAAAGAGGTGACGTGGGCTCACTACCTATGGGAGGGGCCAAAGAGATTGGGTACAATGTGGGATGGGTAATGGCCGAAGGTGGAGACCATGACGGTCTGATCCTCGGCTACAGAAGCTGGCTCTCAGGACATGGAATGTCACCTCTCTGGTGGGGAAGGAGCCTGAGCTGGTGTGTGAGGTTAAGAGGTTCCGGCTAGAAATAGCTCATCAGTGTGGCTGAATACTTAAGGCTGTCCTGGGGGTCAGATCAGCGCTGGAGCATTGTTTGCCCTGGGGTAAAATGTCTCAGCCCACTTAAGTCTTGTGCCTAGGGATGGGCAAATGAAGCCTCATGAAGCAATGAAGCTTTCCAACACTTTGCTTTCCAAAAAGGCTCATTACTCGATGCTTCATTATTCACTCACTAGTGACATCTGATGGTGAAACTGTAACAGCATTGTCACTCAGTTGGATCATACTTTCAAAAATTTGTAAATGCAATATTGTCACAACGTTTTCATCAAACTCATGTTTAGTAACAGGAGAATCAATTAAATCATATTTAATTGTCATGTTTTAATTATTAAAATGATTTGTAGCCAATCTAATCCTTGACCATCAGTGGTTGTGTTGGGTTTTCTTTTATGTCATGGACTTATTTGACAATGAAGATCATCATCTCTTTCTGGGAGTTCTAGTTCTGGTTTTTAATATTACAAAAATGTATATCCCAGATATGAGAGGTTTTTCTCTTTTTTGACGGCTCCATTTCAACCACTGCTGATGAAAACTGCTCTACTGACGTGCTACCAAACCACCTACTACAACCCACGGAGCAACAGGGTTCATAGCGCTTTTATTTTGAAAAACGATACGCAAAATGAAGCAATGACGTGGCAGATCTAATGCGAGGCCTCGTTTGTTGTTGATCAGGTGATTTTGCTCAATATGACACAAGCTCTGAAGCGGGGCTTTGTCGGACACGCCCCCTTTTTACTCGGTACACGCCTCGAAGCCGGGCTTCAGATATCCCATCACTAATCGTGCCCTCTTTTGAGCCTATTAACGTTTTTGTATTTTTTGCATTTCTCTCAGAGCTACCTGCTACCTCCTGGAGACCTGCCTGACCTGAAAAGCCCCAGCCTTTTGTGAAGTATGCCAGAGCCACTTACCTGTGCCTGTCTGCGTCCTGCGAAGGATTGCCTCATCGTTACCGCTGGAACCTAGCACCTTGGAGACCCGATCCAAAAGAATCACCACATCATTACCCTCCATGCATGAACTCTTCTCACAAACTGTAAGATCACCTCTCCCAAATGTACCATTAGTTACTCTCTTCCTGCGGAACCAAAACCATACTTACCTGTCATAACGAGGGGAGACAGAGGCAATCCCAGAACGCA
>NC_051448.1:22343232-22345297 GCF_001649575.2 Kryptolebias marmoratus | reverse complement strand
TTCTTTCAGCTTTTGTTCTTCTATCTTATGCAAACCTTCTTCAAATTAGCTGCTGTTTCACTTTTTGCATTTTCATTAAACTTCAGCTGTTCAGCATATCTGCAGCCGCTTTCAGCAAAATCATTCAGCAAAAAAAGCATTCACACTGCATTTTCGCAGGAAATGCAACTTCTCTAGTTCCTATTACCGTTCCTTAAATCCCCAACTTTTCTTTGGATACTATAATAAAACCTAGCATTTCCTTCTCTATCCCATCATTTTTGCCACTTCTTCTTGATATACATTTTAATACTACTCTTTATCTCATTTCTACTTATTTTAATATTTAAATAAACAATTGGTTTTTTTGCGGCACTTTTAGCAAAACTATCAGCCAACTCATTTCCTATTACACCAATGTAGGCAGGGATCCAAACTATCTTAACATGAGAACCATAATTTTTAATCCTGAAAATTAAGTGAATTATATCCAATATAATATCTTGCCTTGATTCCTAGTTTACCTCTTGAATACTTAGTAATGCACTGTTTAAATCTGAACAGATTAAAACCTCTCTCTCTCTCTCTCTCTCTCTCTCTCTCTCTCTCTTCGTCAACCCATTCTAAGGCCATTAAAATTTGCCATTAATTCACCTGTATATACGGTCACTTTATCTGTTATTCTTTTAGTTCTCATAATATTTAAATCTGGAATTACAAATTATATACCTACTTTATCATTAAACATTTTAGAAGTATCTGTATATATTTATATATACTCTAAATACTCTTTTTCTATGTAATTTTCCAACTTGTTCTTTTCCAAATGTCTCCCCTTTTCCAGTAAGCTTAAATCAACTTCAGCCTGACCAAAGATCCATGATGGAATAACAGGAATAGCAACCACAGGACTGATTAGAAAGTTCTCTATTCCTACATCTTTTACTTTATTTTTAATTATCCATCCAAAACTATTAATTTGGTTTTTTTTTTTGTTTTTTTTCCTGACAAGGTTGCAGCATAACATGTGGAGGGTGAACTTCATTATGTCCTTTAATATTTGCCCAGTAACTTATGGCTATTTGTTCTCTCCTAAGCTCCAGTGGCATTTCACCTATCTCAACTTGTAGAGCTGAAACTGGAGCAGTTTTCATCGCGCCGCAATAAAATCTTAATGCCTGATACTGTACTCTATCTATTAATAAACAATTTGAAGCTGAATTAATTAAAATACACCCATAATCAAACATTTATCTAATTAGTCCAATATAAATTGTTTTTAATGCTTTCTTGTCTGCTCCCCATTCTTTACTTCTCAAACATCTCATTATATTTAAATTGTTTTACCTTTCTCAACTATTTTATCTACATGTATCTTCCATGTAAGTTTTTTATCAAACCAGATGCCCTAAAATTTAACTTAATCTGTCCTTTCTATAACCTCCTCATACAATTTGAGATTCACAATAATATTTAGTTTCCTATTTGTAAAAACAACAAATTTAGATTTGGATATTGAAAATCTAAATCCCCATTCTAAAGCCTAAGTTTCTACATTGTTTAATGCCTCTTGTAGTTTCCTTTTAACAAATTCTACATTTTTCCCCCTCTTCCAAATAATACCATCATCTGCAAATAACGAAACACCAAAAGATTTATCTATTTTACTAAAAGTCATTATAATGAATAACATAGGACTAATTATACTGCCTGGAGAAGTGCTATTTTCTACTTGATACTTTGAACTTATTTCCCCACCTATTTTTACTCTAATATTTCTTTCGGTTAAAATTTTTTTTCATCCATCTGTATATTTTATCCCTTATAACTAATTTGTTTTAATTTAATCAACAGCCCTTCCTTCCATAACATGTCATATGCCTTTTCCACATCCAAAAAAAACTGTTATCACATTCTCCTTATTAATCTCCATCCATCCATCCATTCTCTTCCGCTTATCCGGGGTCGGGTCGCGGGGGCAGCAACCTAAGCAGGGAGACCCAGACTTCCCTCTCCCCAGCCACTTGGGCCAGCGCCTCCCCCCCGGAGGCGCTGGCCCAAGTGGCTGGGGAGAGGGAAGTCTGGG
>NC_051448.1:22338795-22340421 GCF_001649575.2 Kryptolebias marmoratus | reverse complement strand
AGGTGACATTCCATGTCCCTAGAGCCAGCTTCTGTAGCCGAGGATCAGACCGCCAAGGTCCCCGCCTTCGGCCACTACCCATCCCACATTGCACCCGACCCCTTTGGCCCCTCCCATAGGTGGTGAGCCCATGGAAAGGGGGACCCACGTATCCTCTTCGGGCTGTGCCCGGCCGGGCTCCATGGGTGAAAGCCCGGCCACCAGGCGCTCGCCAACGTGCCCCACCTCCAGGGGCTCCTTATTAATCTGAGCTTGCCTAATTTCATGTTCCAGACATAACACAGAATCTTTTGTACTTCTGCCTTTCCTTAATCCAAATTGATAAGACTTGATCTTCTCCTTAGATTCTAAAAAATAAATGAATCTGTTTTATCATTTTTTCCATAATTTTACCTGAACATGATGTTAGAGCTATTGGTCACTTTCAGCTGAATTAGGATCTTTACCAGGTTTGCAGATAGGAATAATGATAATGATGGCTTCTTTCCATTTATCAGGTAACTTACCTTCCTCCCACACTTTATTATACAATTCTAATAATATTTCTTTACCCACACCACTAAGATTATTCAACATACTATAACTAATCTGATCATTCCCAGGAGTAGATTTACTGGAAATCCTCAATGCCTTTATTTAATTCTATCAAAGAAAATTTCATATTAATACAATCCTCATAACCTTCACCATTATGAAGTAATTCACTATTCCTCTGTATGTATGTATGTTATTTCCTGTCCCCTTTTTTCTTTATTACTTAGATTCTACTATGTAGAATGTACTATGTATCTTTGCAAATACTTTAGCTAATAATTCAGCTTTATTTTTATTCTCTATTATAATGTTACCCTTATCTTTTATTATTGGGAAAAAATAACCTTTTCAATTTCCAGACATTTTTAATAATATTCCAGACCCTATCTAATGCAGTATTTTTCCCTAAAGATTCACAATATTTTCTCCAATAATCCCTTTTAGCATTTCTATGTCAGGAACGGTGGAGACGAAAGCGAACCCAGAACGCAGACTCTTAATAAAGGAACAGAAACTAATTTATTAAACTAAAGAAACAAAATGAAAACAAACAGCTGACGTGGCAGCAAAACAAAAAGAACAAACTAAGCATAAACATGGAGCGAAAGAATCGAGACAAGACGGCAAAAACAACAAGCAACCAATGACAGTGGACCAGCGGAGTGCTGAGGATAATCAGGTAAGTGGGGACAGGTGACATGATTAGCAGACTTTGACAGGTGTAAGTGGGCGTGGCAGGAATGCAGAGAGAGAAATAGACTGAGAAGGAATGAGAAAGTGAAAAGCACGAAAACAGAAACTAAACACAAACCAATAAACTAAATCAGAAATCAAACAAAACACAGAAAAAACCCAAATCACCACATTCTATAAGGTTTCCTAACTTCTGCCTGTTTTCTTTTATAATTTATTAGATTCTGGAAGCTGATGGTCTGAAGATGTTCTACTGGAGGCTCGGCAGCAGGCACAGAGAGGTCCCCGGGCTCGGCAGCGGGCACAGAGAGGTCCCCGGGCTCGGCAGCGGGCACAGAGAGGTCCCCGGGCTCGGCAGAGGGCACAGAGAGGTCCCAGGGCTCGGCAGAGGGCACAGAG
>NC_051448.1:22331735-22338695 GCF_001649575.2 Kryptolebias marmoratus | reverse complement strand
ACAGGAAAACAATGGTGTGAATGCTTAAAAGCATTCACACAATAAAAAAGAGTAAGATACTATATCCTGAATAAGATTTGGTCATACAGGATTAAACAGTACTCCTAAAATAATTAATAAACACAATACAGGTTGTTGTAATTATTGTGATAAATTAGAAACAGTACAACATATTTTTTTAGAATGTAATAAATATGTTCAAAAAAGGGAGGCATTAATTAATTAAATTAATTATTTCAGAGATCATTTGGGGATGTAGTATTTGGCAGTATTTTTAGTTTTCTAAGTAGAACGGCTGTTATGGGGAGATTATAGTAGTTAAGCGTCTGATCCATACTCCTATCTGGAAGGTGGCGGTAATGCACTTATAAGTTGTTTGCCGACCGCCATAAAAAAAAAAAGAGTAGAAGAAGAAGAAGTCAGTACCCAGTAGATGGCCAGCGTTTTTTCTCAGCCCATGCCTGACTTCTCGTTCCTGAACCTTTGCCTGATACCGTCTCAGACTGACCACTGGTAACCAACCTCGTTTCTTCACCCCGGACTTCGCCTACTGGTTCGTATCTATCTGGATTTGGCTTCTAACCTCTGACCTCCCGGCTTTGACCCTTCGCCTGTTCCTGGACTGTCCCATTAGCCTTCACCCTTCTCCACTCACGGCCCTCAGTGATTTTACCTGCCCCGGGACTCCCTTTTCTGCACGGAGAGAGTGCTGTCCTGGGAACTTGCTTCCCTGTTGCCTAAAAACTACAATAAACATCTTAAACCTTTGCCTGTGTCTGTCTGCGGTGAATCCAAGTACACAGAGCCTTGTCATGTTCAGGCAATTTGAAGAGAAAATTTAAACGAAATGGAGTTTTGACTTTGCCTCAGGTACCTTCCTTCAATTTAACTAAAAATCCAGTCTTGCTTCAGTGTGTTTTGGTTGGTTGTGCTAAGGAGGCTTTCTCTATATTAAAGTTAAATGACTGAAATGATGATGCAACTGTTGGGCTACAATACTTAAAAAATATGAATATGAATGCTTCCTGAAGCATTCAGGAAGCACTTTAGAAACTGATAAAAAGGTGAAAAAAACCCTAAAATTTTGCATGATATCTGGCCACCTATTTCAGTGCCCAGTGCACTGCATCTCAAATGAAAACTATTGAATGATCTCAGTAGTTTGGTAATTGTGACATTGATTTTGTGATTTAAAAAAAAAAACTAACATAAAAATCTTCTGTATTTCTTTAGTAATCTTATTCCCTTCCCCTTTTCTGTGAGAACTCTGAAGTTCACCAGCTCCAGTCTCAACTATAACCTCGTTTTTGCAATGTTTTATCAGTGATTCACAAGGGGTTTTCAGTGGTCAGAACCTTCAGTCCAATTCATCATTCGGACATGACAGTCTGAGATATTAAAGGCTCCTAAACTCTCCAGATACCAGTCTAATGAGGTTATGTCTTATGAATCCAGCCCAATTCACAGAATTGTAGCTATTCACATGTACAGTAGGTGGCATAACTGTTCAGAGTTATTTCAAAAGTAAATTTGGTAAATTCTGAAGTCAAAACCTGCATGTGGTGAGTTAATTTGAGCAATCTAGATAACCACGGGGATGTTTGTGTAATGTCTAAAAAAAACCCAAAAAACTTATGACTACCACAGCTAGAAACCTGCTTAAATAGTACAAAAAATAAAGCCTTTTATTTTAATCCTACACACAAGGACAAAGCATTAAGTAGAAATACAGACATGCAAGTAAATCTGCAGAGACACCTTTAGTATATTCACTTCATGCACATACAGCAGATGGCACAATATGCCTGCTCATGAATTTGAGGTGTCAGCACTGTACATTTTACAGAACCATTTCAGAGAGATTTGTACTATAATCGATGGTTACGCTTGTTGCATAAGATGCATTTTGACCTGATTTTCACACCACTTATATATTTACTTTGTTGCAAGGATTTGAGCGCACAACTCTGAAAGCACAAATCTTCTTTACAGAAACAAACCCATGAACCATATGATAAAGATGACAAAACAAAGGAAACAGTTGTAGTCTTCAAATTATTCTTTCATTGTTTCTTCATTTAGCTATCCATTTCAGTCTCTGCATTTAATTATAGCCCCTCCTGCCCTCATTTATTTTATTTTTTTTACAAAATCTAAAAGATCTACAAATGCATATGCTACTGAAGGATACAACAGTGATATATTTATTTTATTATTATTATTATTATTATTATTATTATTATTATTATTATTATTAATAATAATAATAATAATAATAATAATAATAATAATAATATCAAGAAAAAACAACAACAACATACTTTTTTTAAGACCCAATGGGGATTGTACAATGTTCTACCACTTTCAGCTTGAGTTGCTGTCATTTCCAATCATTTCCACTTTGTTATAATACCACTAATAGTTGATTTTGGAATATTTAGTAGCAAGAAAATCTCACGACTGGACTTACTGCACAGGTGACATCCTATTACTGTACCACGCTGGAATTTACTGAGCTTCTGAGAGCGACCCATTCTTTCACAAATGTTTGTAGAAGCAGTCTGCATGCCTTGGTTCTTGATTGTTTACACCTGTAGTTACAGAAGTGATTGGAACATCTTGAGCATTAAATCTGAAATCTGGTTTACATAAATGTCAAGATCAGTGAGTAAGAACCAAAAGATGCTGACTGAAATGCCCGCAAATAAAGGAGTTTAATAGGGGAATAGGAGGGAATAGGATTAAGTATGACACAGGGGAGAAACAGGAAAACTATTTAAAAGAATCAAAAAGAAACAAGAAACATGATGGCAACAAAATGAACGAAAAATGCCATGTTTGATTGTATTTCTCTTTTTAAAGAAATCCTGCTTTTAATTCATTTTACTTGTTCATAAAAAGTTTCAACAGATTTTGGGACACAGTCAGTCTTATAGAGTAAATATCTTTTCAGCCTTTAATGAACAAACTTTACTTAGAAGACGTTATCTTGCAAAATAGTTCTGAGATTTTCTCTCTTTAAAGGGGACCTTTTATGCAAAATTCACTTTTTGCATGTTTTTGTTCTTCCATTTGGGTATCTACTGCTTCTAGAAATAGTCCAAGTGCAAAAACAAAACAAAACAAAACAAAACACCCAGCCGTTTTTTGACAATAAGTAGATGTTTTCTATTATCTGCAAAACGATCTGTTTCAAAAACCTTGGAAATGTTGCATCACAATCCCCGTTACCTAGCAACCCCAAGCCGAGCCCAGCCCCTCACCTAGCAACCCAAGTGGAGCTCCACCCACTTCATTACAGGAAGACCTTCACGTTTGTTCTGCTGGTTTTACAGCTGAACAATGTCTGCTGGAAAAGCAAAATGTTTTGTTGTCAGCTGCAATATAGAACATGTGTCCATGCATGTTCTCTCAGTCATGGAGAACAGAGCTGTGTGGCTTCATTTTATTTTTTGATGGCAATGTCCCCGCGATATTGCCTAAGAAAGTTGTAGTTTGAACAGCTCACCTGTCCCAGAAACACGTCTCTGTTAAAGTCACAGCAGGTTTGTCAAAACTAACATTAGAACTATGTTAATAAAAGAGAAGAAAAGTTGGAAAAAAAAACACAAAAAAACTGATCTTTACCAGATGGCACTTTTTGGGTTTGAACCGCTGATTGCTGGTGTCCGACTCGACAAATGTTGGTTCGGAATCACTAAGTTCCCCGTCCCAAAGTCAGAATCCTCAGTTGAATTAATAACAATATAAATGTGTGTCAGATCTGCAGTTTTTATGTTTTGAGACGGGACACTGAGTTGGGAGGCATGGCCAACAGCAGCTTTTTTGCATAATAGTTGTAGTAATCATCCAGTAGGTGGCGGTGGGAAGCCACATTGAACAGAGTCCCTCCCATTGCCATGGTGATGATGAGGTTCATTATGGTCCCCTGCAGACTCAGCTCCTGTAGGTAACTTGGGAGTAAACAGAGCACAAAGGCCTGACATGGAGTTAAGCATTAGCCTCCAGGGAATGATCAAAGTTCCTCTTTAAATAGACATTAGTTGATTTGACTTGCCAGCATGACCTGGTGCATGTGGAGTCGGTGTTTGGGGCAGCTATGCTTGTCTGAGCATCATTACAGTCAACATCTGTCTGATAGAAACAAGCCCAGAAGCATCTCATTACAGAAGCACTTTAACAGGAGGCTTTAAAACAGTTGTAGCTGCAGATGTAATACATACTGCTGTTTCAGGTTGCAGGCAGTCATACTGATAATCTAATATTAAAAAAATACCAATTGATTTTATTTATAGTTCACTATAAGGATGCTAAAAACTCAATCATAAAATTCCTTCTTGACTGTCTATATTTTCCAATTTATTTCCACTAATAAATTATATGACTCTATATAACTTAAAGAAAGAAACCCAAAAAGAAAAATTTAAACATTTCCCTAAAGCTGATTTTGTTTGTTCCACCAACACACACAAAAAAGTTTTGTTTTATTTATTTATCTGTCTATTTATTTTATTGATGAATTTACTAAAAGCAGGGAAAAGAAATGCAAATTTAAGCTTTGCACGGTGAAATAAACTTGTGGTGCTAACGTTTTAGTATACTGCAGTAAGAAGTGATAGGTAATTAAAAGGGTGCCTGTCAAAGCTGACATGTTGAGAATGTGGTGATAATATAGGATTTATGTTTGACAAAACTAACACTTGTCACAGTGTGGAGAGTTCCTACATCTTTATGCTTCTCATGCTGGTAGTGATATTACTTTAAAGGTGTTGCTGTGGTTCTAGAAATCAAATGACCTCAGTGTATATTGAGATTATTTGACTCTTAGGTTGCCCACAGGTAGATCTATTTAACTATTTATGTGGCTGCAGATAGTAAAGGTTAGATGAAAGGGGGTGAATACATGTGCATGCATTACTTTTAAATGTTTTATTTTTTTAGAATAACTGTTTTTTTCCCACCCCATTGAACCTCATTAATTTGGGGTATTTTGTTTACACCTATTATTTATAATAAAATTCACAATCCATTTAAATTCTAGGTTGTTTGGCTACAAAATGGGAGGAATACCAAGGGGTGAATACTTTTACATTTTTGTTCTCTAAGAACAGTACTGCAGCTGTAACAAAATACTAAATGTCACAATGTTGGCTCAGTAGGCTTTCTACAGTCTACACAATACTTTGAGAAGCACCCCTTGTTAACAGTTTATTTCATTGCTGTCTCCCACCATGATAGAACCCCCACTTGTTTATTGTAGCATTTGTGTTTATTCTTTTGCTCATCATTTCTTTCCCCAAAAGAAACTTGTGTTCAGATAGCTTGCAGCATGTGGAGAAGACAGAACAGGCTTTTTGCCATTTCAAGAAAGTGAAACTTCTTGATAAAGTAACTAGATTGACAGTTTTCAAAATCCAAAAGGTGCCAATAAATGTGTACACATTTTACATTTTTGTTTATATTTTATTAGTAATATGAATTCAGCTGAACATTTCACTAAACACATTAAACATCTTTTTTGAAGATGCTCAAAAATCCTTCTCATATTTAAAAAGATGCCAGTAAATCTGAACTTGACTTATTTCTTTGGTATAAACAGAGAAACTGAAAAAATAATTTTTCTGACATGGTGATGTTTTCTTTCTTTTTTTCTTTTTGAATTTGATAGCTTCAGAAATGAAGCTCATCCCTAAAGTTGTGCTCTCTAGAATTACGCGGTGACAAATTTTATACCTTGTTATCTCCATGCTGACATTTCCCTTTCAGACATACACTTTACATATGTATTTGTGATTTTGCAGCTTCCTAGACAGTTGTTTTCTGATACTGGTATCATTCATCCTCAGTCATGCTGCCTGCATGTCAGGAACCTGCATGCTTACCTTTTGAGTTCATAAACTGTTATCTATTGAAGTTGAGGCATTTGCTGCAGTGCACACCAGTAGACAATTACTTACTCCCAGCATTTGCAGTGTATCGACTCTCGGTAAAGTCACGTCTTTTCATCAAAAAGCACTTGGTGCATCCATCCCTCTTTTAGCAGCTCTTTGATGGGGGAGATTTTTGGGAGACACCACAAATGACGAGGTCCTCAATAAAAATGCCATCTGATCATGATTAGCTTTGATCTGATGGCAATGGGCCTTAGTTAACAAATGTCTCGACTGGAAACTCGCCATTCAAAATGAAGGGCCATCTGCTGTGGGTTGAGAGGCTGTAAACGGCTTCAGATCGCTGTGTGGAGAAAGGAAGGCATTTATCAGCCAGTCATCCTCTGTTCTGTTTGTTCCTTGTGGACTTCTCTCTATAATTGTCCTACTCTCTCTTTGTCACACTCCTCTCTTAACTCCTGGCTTTTTCTTTCCATTTCCATCTTCATTTCTAAATCTAATCACACTTTTCATTTATACTATGTTACAATGTACTTTTTAAATCACTACTTCATATTTTTCCCTTCATTTGTCTATGTATATTGACAAGAATTATTTTTTATTGTTGCTAAAATTGTGCCTATGTTAGTGATGCTTTTTTAAAGTTTCTATTACTGGGTGAGTGTGTGTGTTTTTTTTTCTTTACAAATCTTTAGCTCTTACACTCTGTTTCATTAGCCTCTATTACTGACAGTGATAGAGATTTACTCAGTACTATACTCCGTACTAGGAGTAGCTAGCAGTACATGAATAGCAATACACCAGACTTGTTCACTAATTTTGTGACAGTAAACACAGTGTGGAACTTCTTCAGGAAAAAGTGTGTTACTCTACTGGTTCCCCATCATCAAATCTCATGAAGTCATCACCATTGTCAGGACCGGTGGAGACGATGGCGAACCCAGAACGCAGACTCATAAATTAGAAGGACAAAAAACTAATTTATTAAACTAAAGAAACAAAATGAAAACAAACAGCTGACGAGGCAGCAACTTAAAAGAACAAAAAATCAAACAACGGTGGGCAGAAC